>NC_091461.1:82233448-82410948 GCF_027789765.1 Dendropsophus ebraccatus
ACTGGGAGAGCTGGGTGACTTCCACTATACTGATACACAGGATGCTGGGAGAGCTGGGTGACCTCCATTACACACTGACATACAGGATGCTGGGAGAGCTGGGTGACCTCCATTACACTCCTGTATTCTGCCTTCATTGTGCTGTCCCCTTTATAGATTCCCTCCTGTGCTCTCCCCCTTATAGCTGCCCCCTCCATTTTGTCCCATTTATAGATGCCCCCCCCCCCCCCATTTTGTCCCCTTCATAGATGCCCCTTCTGTGCAAATACAAAGCACAACAAATAAAAAAAAAAAACATTTGTCTATAACAAATGCTCCCTGTACCGGGATCCCGGGGATACCCCAACGGAGCCGCGTGTCAGCTGGGGGTCCAGAATACCTCTTGTGACCGCAAGCAAAACACTGCTTGTGGTCACAAGAGGATTGATAGGAGACGGGAGGAGAAGGGGGAGCAGTGCGGCGGCGGCAAGTGGGAGCCCAGCGGGTCATGCTGTCATCTGACTGGGTAAGTGAGGGCCCAGTCAGGTGACAGCATCGGTAGGGGAAGCACCATGTCACTGTCTGGGGGCCCTGCCACCCGACAGTCAGAGTGGCCTAGTCAGACGCTGGAGCGTGCACCGGTGAGACAGAAGAGTAGGCGGGGAGCTACAACACGCCCCCAGATTAAGGCCCTATTGCACCGACGCTGGCACCAAGATGGCGCCCACATAGGCAGGGTGATGTGACGACATCATTTTAGACAGGACTACAAGACTTCCTGATAGGTGTAGTAAAAAAAAAAAAAAAAAAAAGCACTATAGGGGCAGAAGCCATGATTAGTGTCTATGGAGCATTTGTATAACTTTTGTGGGACAATACAATACTTTATTTATTGTTTATTTTAAAAAGCCAGAGTACCCCAGAGTACATGAATGTACTGTGGTGGGTAGGGGAGTTCAGAGAGACCCCACTCTGAACTGTGCAGAACAGTGGCTATTTGCGCAGGCCGATCTGCTCAACTGCTGTGACATCATCACCTCCCCCCTCTTTTCACAGGAGAACAAAGAGGGGAAAGGTGATAATATGTGTACTGCTGGGCAGCGCCATTTTGTTGTTGTCTGCACAGAAGTACACCTACAACAAGCGTGTCCCTAGCCCTTCATAATACACCGCAGTGTCACACATTACACGGATAGAGGAGCTATATAATACAGGAGAGTACAGGCTATTGTTCTCTGGTGTCGCAGTCAGGGCCGATTCTAGGTTCTATGCTGCCTGAGGCGAAAATTGAAACTGCGCCCCTTCCCCCGCAAACACAACTATATACCAGCATTGCATATATAACTACATACCAACAGTGCATACAGAACTATATAACAGAAGTGCATACACTAAGGGTATGTTCACACTGAGTAAAACAGGTGGAATTCCGCGGTGGAACTCTCCGCCGCAGGATCCCGCCTGTCTCACTGTCCCATAGCCCATCTATGGGAGAGCGTGCGCTCCTCCGCAGCCGCCGCTCTCCACTCGAAGAAGTAACATGATACTTCTTTGAGCGGAGAGCGGCGGCTGCAGAGGAGCATGTATAAGTGCCAGTCTTAATGGTGGTGACATATGGGGAGCCAAGTGTTAGAGACCCCCAAATAGTATAGGCCTCAGACGGCCTAATACTGCCAGCTTCAGACCCTCAATAATACTGTTAGCCTCAGAGACCACCTTACCCATATCATCATACTACTCCCCCCTTCATCCTCCTTCCCCCTCCACCATCATACTACTCCCCCCTCCATCCTCCTCCCCCCTTCATCCTCCTGCCCTATCATCATATTACTACCCCCACCTTTATCCTCCAGACCCTCCATCATCATACTACGACCCACTTTATCATCCTCCTGCCCTTCCATCATCATAGTACTACCCCTCTCATCCTCCTGCCCTTCCATCATCATAGTATAACCCCCCTCATCCTCCTGCCCTTCCATCATCATAGTATAACCCCTCTCATCCTCCTGCCCATCCATCATTATAGTACTACCCCTCTCATCCTCCTGCCCATCCATCATTATAGTACTACCCCTCTCATCCTCCTGTCCTTCCATCATCAAACTACAACCCCTCTCATCCTCCTTCCTCCTCCATCCTCATAGTACAACCCCTCTCATCCTCCTGTCCTTCCATCATCAAACTACAACCCCTCTCATCCTCCTGCCCATCCATCATTATAGTACTACCCCTCTCATCCTCCTGCCCATCCATCATTATAGTACTACCCCTCTCATCCTCCTGTCCTTCCATCATCAAACTACAACCCCTCTCATCCTCCTTCCTCCTCCATCCTCATACTACAACCCCTCTCATCCTCCTGTCCTTCCATCATCAAACTACAACCCCTCTCATCCTCCTTCCTCCTCCATCCTCATACTACAACCCCTCTCATCCTCCTGTCCCTCCATCATCATACTACTACCCCTCTCATCCTTCTGCCCTTTCATCATCATAGTATAACCCCTCTCATCCTCCTGCCCTTCCATCATCATACTACTACCCCTCTCATCCTCTTGTCCCTCCATCATACTACTACCCCTCTCATCCTTCTGCCCTTTCATCATCATAGTATAACCCCTCTCATCCTCCTGCCCTTCCATCATCATACTACTACCCCTCTCATCCTTCCGCCCTTTCATCATCATACTACTACCCCTCTCATCCTTCCGCCCTTTCATCATCATACTACTACCCCTCTCATCCTTCTGCCCTTTCATCATCATACTACTACCCCTCTCATCCTTCTGCCCTTTCATCATCATACTACAACTACCCCTCTCATCCTTCTGTCCCTTCATCATCATACAACTACCCCTCTCATCCTTCTGTCCCTTCATCATCATACTACTACCCCTCTCATCCTTCTGCCCTTTCATCATCATACTACTTCTCCCTTCATCCTCCTCCTGTGCCTTCATCATCATACTACTACTCCCTTCATCCTCCTCCTGTGCCTTCATCATCATACCACTAGCCCCTTCATCTGTATTTAAAACAAAAAAAGCCATACTCACCTCACCAGTATGGACCCTCTAGTCTTCCAGGGACTCCTCTCCCGCTCTGCATGGGTGACATCACTCGCGCTCGGCAGGGGGCGGGGCTTCCCGCGGCAGGGGGCGGAGCTTCCCGGGACATGGTTTTGCCGGGGCTGTCCCGTCAGAATCAGGACAGTCCCGGCAAAACCTGAGGGCCCCCACCTGCTCCCCTCCTCACCATCCGGACCGGGATCCACCGCTTCTCCTTTCCCTCGGTGACAGGAGAAGACGCCACACAGGCCCCTCCCCCAGGCCAGGTCACAGCGCTATACACGCTCTCTGTTGTACAGCATTGTGACCTGGCCTGGGGGGAGGGGCCTGTCACCCAGCGGATGCCGTACAGGGGAGAGGATTACAGTGTGAGTGGGGGCGTCCTCTCCTGTCACCGAGGGCCACGAGTCTGACGGCAGTGCATCCCTAGAAGCTGCAGAGCTGCAGATTCTAGGGATGCGGAAAGGGGGACACCTGAGCGGGCGGCGGGAGTCAGATGACAGGGCAGAAGTTGCCGCCCCTAAAGGGACCCCAGAATGTGCCGCCTGAGGCGGAATACTCATTCCGCCTCATGGCAGAAGCGGCCCTGGTCGCAGTGTCACATGTTACACAGGTAGGAGGTATATATATAATACAGGAGAATACAGGCTATGGTGAGCGTATATAGAGGTTAATTGTACCAATTCAGTGATTTGGAAAAAGGCCTGTGCTCTGCTATGTGCAGCCACCTCAGTGAGACAGCAATAGCTGATGGTGATAAGTGACTGGGTCCCCTATGCTGGGTCAGTGACTGGGTCCCCTGGCTCCTGTACAGAACTTCTTTCATAGTTAGCCTGTCCATGAGTCTCCCCATCCCCCTGCACATGTGACCTCTCTATTCTCCTGACAGCTCCCGGAGCTCCTCTGCTAGCCCCCCCAGCAGAGCGGGACAGGTAAGAGGCCGGCTCCAGTCCTGTCCATAACTCCTTACATTGTGTGCCATCCATCTATCTCCTCATCTGCCTGCTGCCCGGCCGCACAAACAGAGCCCCGGCACTGATGTCTCCCTCATTGCACCACCGACCGCACACAGGACCCTATACATCACTTTCTGTAAGTTATGGACTTCTGTAAGATGGCGCCCCCACCCTCCCACAGCTGTGTACTGCGCATGTCTTTGGACATGTGCAGCACACAGCTTAGGAAACACAGTGTAAGTGAACAGGTCGGACTCCGTCCTGTTCACTTTAATGCTGTGTGTATGCCGTACAGCATCTGTGTAGGTGTCGTAAAATGACGTCATACACAGATGCTCCTCAACATGGCAGCCCCCTGTGCAAGTATCACATTGTTTTAAAACACTGTTAACGCATGCAAAAAAAAAAAAAAAAAAACTAAACCACTTATCTTTTATAGTTACATTATTTTTGTAAAGGAAAAAAAAGCGACACTTTCCCTTTAAAAGGGAACTTCAGGTAGAGGTTAAAAAAAATTAAACTTTTGCAGAAACATATAGCATTACTAAACTATCCCAGTTTTGTAACTACCAAAAATCCATTTGTTTTGGGGGGGGGTTTGTTCTGTATTGTGTTTTTGTACTTCCTGGTCGAGCAGTTCTCAGAATGTAGTACTAGTTCCAGAACGCAATTCTTTCCTTCAGCTGTTCCATCACAGTCCTCCACTCTGCCTGTTGCAGAACATCTAGGCTGTGTTCACACATTGCAGTTTCATTGTGTTACTGATTTGCAGAACTTTTTCATTTTATTGTGGTCCCACCCACACAGCACACAATTACTATCTGTTACAGCACACAGCTCACTGTATTCTCTACCTGTAATGCTGATAATGGAATAAAAGAACTTTTTTAAAAAAAAATTCCTTTTCATTTCCACGCACATATGATCAAGCATCTTTTATCTTTGAAGTTGAGCCCCACAATAAAGACTTTATGCCTCGTTTTTTTGTGCAGGTGGGATTGGCATCTTCTTTTGAGATAACACGCCGGAATCTGCGCCGGATTCCCGGGTGACAGGTCCTCTTTAATCCAAACATATATAATCCATAAGGTATTGTATATTTTGCAAATTATGTCAATAGATCAAATGCTATGTATTCACGGAACGATAATTCGCCCGATCGTACGATTAACTATGTCGGAGTAACGATTTTTTTTCATAACGATCAGTGTTTAGACGGTACGATATATCTTACGGAAATTCGTTTTGCGATCGCTTAAGCCTATTGGTTAAATTGGTGAACGACTGTTCACACGGAATGATCTGCAAATTTTTTGTGAACGATCAACGACGATTTGAGAACTTGTTGAAAGATCAAAATTAATGATTTCTCGCTCGTCGTTTGATTGTTCGCTGCGTTTACACGTACAATTATCGTTCGAATTGGATAGTTATCGTGCGAATTCGCACGATAATCGTTCCGTATAAACGCATTAATATATCATATTTGTTAAATTTGAAAAAGCTGTTTTGGGACTTTGTGTGGAGCCATAGAAAATTAAGAATTACTAACCGGTAATTTCTTTTCTTTGAGCCCATGACGGCACCCCTGGAGAGGTCCACCTCCTACTCCCATAGGACAGGAAACAGGATACAGGAAATCCCTGGATCATATAAAGAAGTAAACTCCCCTCCTCCCGTCAGTATTCACCAAGGACCTAGGAGCGAAGCTCACAAGACACACACAAAAAAAACAATACAAATATACAGAAGAAACTTTTTTTTTTTTTGGGTGTGTGTGTTAAAAAAGTTATATATATATGGGCGGGATTTAGGCAGGGTGCCGTCATGGGCTCAAAGAAAAGAAATTACCAGTTAGTAATTTTTAATTTTCTCTCTTCGCCCTATGACGGCACCCCTGGAGAGTAGAATAGGAATATAACCGCCTAGGGAGGGTCTACTGCCTGTATTACCCTGCGTCCAAATGTACGATCTTCCGTGGAAGACAGTTGTAACCTGTAGTCTTTAAAGAATGTATGTGGAGTGCTTTATGTAGCTGCTCTGCAGATCTGATCAATTGAAACGGAAATGGAAAAATGGAAAGTTGCTACTGCTCTAGTGGAATGAGCCCCAAACCCGACTGGCACTATCATGTTCTTAGCTTTATAGCATTCTCCAATCGCCTGTTTGACCCATCTAGCTATCGTCTGTGTAGAAGTTGACTTGCCCTTAGTCTTTCCTTGGAAGGATATTAGCAAGTTATTACATAAACGACAATCTTCTGTGACTTTTAATTAATGCAGAATGGCTCTTCTAACATCCAGAATATGAAAACATAATTCTTGATCGTTAGCTGGTGTGTTGCAAAACGATGGTAGTATTACCTCTTGAGACCTGGGGAAGTCCGTAACCACCTTTGGAAGAAAAGCTGGGTCAGGAGACAGTACAACCCTGTCATCTCTAATGGTCATGTAAGGAGCTTGTATAGAGAAGGCTCTAATCTCACTGACCCTACGGGCTGACGTTATTGCTAAGAGGAAGGCTAGTTTGTAGGACAAGAATTTAATATTGCAATCTACTAAAGGTTCAAACGACCGCTCGTTAACGAGCACTTAACGATTTTTTTTAAGCGAACGATAACACATAACGTGAACAATATGTTGTGTAACGATTATTTTGCAGTCGTTACAAGATCGTTTAAAACGTTCGCCGGGGTGATCATGATCATACAACAAATACTTTTTTTAAACCTTTTAACAAACGACTGAAAGATTTCTAATTTTACAAACAGATTAGCGAATTATCTTTCAAAGACCAACTACTTTTTTTCGACATGCTGAAAAACATTTTTGAACAGTATAACGATTTCGCCTTTGTCGTTCGCTCGTTTACACCAACTCCACGAAGTGATTATCGTTAACGAGCGGTCGTTGGAGCGAGTTTATTAACGATAATCTTTCTGTGGAATAGGGCCCTTAGACTGGGCCCTGGCTGAGGAGATCTGCCCTGTTCGGAAGTATCCATGGGTCTGTCAGAGACATCTTCCTGAGCCAAGTAAACCACACCCTTCTCGGCCAAAAGGGTGCGATGAGAATTACGTGGGCCCTGTCCTGCCTGATCTTCCTGACCACTCTCGGTATTAGTCTGATGGGTGGGAATGCATACAGTAGGCCTCTGTCCCAAGGCTGAGCTAGTGCATCCAGGGCCCTGGGCTTGTCTGCAGGACATAGGGAAAAGAAATTGTGGATCTTTTTGTTTGTCCGGGAGGCAAAGAGGTCTATCTCTGGTGATCCCCACAGTCTGCATATTTGTAGAAAAACCTCTTGGCAAAGCTCCCATTCTTTCTGATTGAGAGAGTGTCTGCTGAGGAAATCTGCCTTTACATTGTCCACCCCCTTCAAGTGTAGTGCTGAGAGGGACAGACAATGTGACTGAACTAGTCTGAACAGGAAGTGGGCTATTCTCATGAGTCATGATCTTGTACCTCCCTGGTGATTGATGTACGCCACTGCCAATCTGTTGTCTGTTAATATTCTCACATTTCTGTCTCTTATTAACGGAAAAGCCTGGGACAAGGAGAAGAATATTGCTCTCAGCTCTCTCACGTTTTGGGGGTCTCTGGCTTCTTCTGGGGTCCACAGGCCCTGGAATACGTGCGTGCCTAAATGGGCTGACCACCCCCTGGGACTGGCATCTGTGGTGATTGTCAGAACGTCTTCAAGATTCCAAGGTAGCCCCTTGGAGAGATGAACCTTTTCCATCCACCAAGAGAGAGACCTGAATGTCTGTGGAGATAGAGTGAAAGGAGAATCAAGAGTGGTACTGTGCCCAGGGAACCGCAGAATGCAGGAGGTAAATAGACCCAACACCAACATGGCCTTCCTAATAGTAGTAATGGGATTTCCTAAAAGCTATTGTGTTCTAGAAAGAATATTGGAAATCTTGTTCTCTGGTAAAAAGGATCTCTTAGCTCTCGAATCCAGACATATCCCCAGGAACTGACAACTTTGCGAGGGAATTTTATTGGATTTTTCATCGTTCATTTCCCAACCCAATTTGGATAGGATGTCTTCTAATGTCTTGATCTGGGTCTGAAGTGAGGCCACTAAGTCACCGACCAGTAAAAAATCATCCAGATAAGAGAAAAGGATATAATTATCGTTCCCTAACACGTGCCATGACCTCTGACATTACCTTAGTAAACACTCTAGGTGCCTGTGAGATGCCAAAGGGTAAGGCCTGGTATTGGAAATGACAAATTGAACCATTGAGTCTGACTGCCACCCTCAGGAATCTTTGATGGTCTGGGTGGATGGGGACATGATAATAAGCATCCCTTAAATCTAGGGTAGCCATAAAACAATCCTGCGAAAGGTTCAAAATGGCTGAAGAAACAGATTCCATCTTGAACCTTCATAAGACAAAACCCTGTTAAGGGGTTTAAGATTGATAATGGTTCTAAAAAAACAATTAGGTTTCCTCACCAAAAACAGAGTGGAGTAAAAACCCTTACCACACTGTCTCCAGAACGGGAACCAAAATTTTCTTCACAAGTAAAGACTGCACTTCCATAGAAAGCGCTGCATGTTTCTCGGGTTAAGACAAGTCCGTAATAACAAATCTTTCCCCTGGGGAGGACAAAAAAGAAATCTTCAAACTGTGCTTTATTATATCCAATACGAAAGAGCTATTGGAAATACCACACCATTGTGATGAAAAATAAGAAAGACGACCCCCCCACAGGGACCTGGCGTCATTGTGCAGGTTTTTTTGTGTTATCTGAACCCTTAAAAGAGAAACCCCTTAGACTTCTTGGTGGGCCTCCATTCCTTTTTATTTGTATTGGAATTAGGATTAGTGTTAGAGGCTCTCTGTGTGTTCCTACCTTTTCCCCTAAATGGACGGCTAGATTGCTGCGGGATCAGAGGGAACCCCTTTTTTCTGTCAGAAGCCTTCTCGAGTATATTATCTAAGGCGGGACCGATTTTGAGGTGACGTCCCCTTTCCATTCCTTAAGCCACATGGATCTGCGGGCAGAGTTAGAGAGCTGCTGAACGAGCTAAGAGTTTAAGTGCATCAGCCGAAGCATCTGATATAAATGAAACAGCATTCTCTAGGGTCTCAAAGGGTTTAAGGAGCTCTTCTGCGGGTGTCCCTTTGCTAATCATATCCTTTAGTTTAGACATCCCCACTCCTAAAGATCTAGAGACTGAAGTTGCGGCCACTAATGGTTTAAACATAGAAGTAGTCGCTTCCCAGACTTTTTAAGTAAATCTCTGCCCGTTTGTCCACTTTAAGAGTGGCACAGTCCTCAAATGGTAGTGCATTAAGTTTATTAATCTTGGCTACTGGAGGATCGATTTTGGGAGCAAAGCCCCAGGAGTTTGATTCCTCATGGTCAAAGGGGTACTTCCTTTTAAACTGTAAAAAAGGAAAACAAATAAAGAAAACAGGTCTTTTAGTCATGTATACCAATTTACACCTATATTGTGTTCACCTAGGAACCGGGGGGGGGGAACTCACAGCAGCTGGTACAAAAAAAAATTCCTATCCGGGTTGGACCATTCACGCTTAATCAAGACCTTAATATTCTGGTGAATAGGAAAAACCAGGAGTTTCTTAGGAGACAGCCCTCCAAACATACGGTCCTGTATGGTATTGGTTTCAGGAACCTCTTCTATGCCCATAGTCTCTCTTACTGCTCTGATCAATGATTCTATGTAGTCATCAGTAGGTGAAGGTGTCGCCCCTTCTTCCTCTAGGCAGTCTGCATTAGATGGGCCCGCCTCTGGTTCATCTGTACCCAGCGATAGGTCCTCATCATCCCCCAAGGAAGACGGAGGCTGGGAGATTGATCTGCTGTGAACAGATTCCTCCACCTCAATTATAGGGGGGACTACAGGGGCAGCCAAAGGTAACTGTAAGACAGGTGCCGGTGTAGGTGGAGGCAGTGGCTGGTGCTTGAGAGGGCATGGAAGCCTAAAACAGAATTAAAATAAAATTACAAAAAAAAAAAGAAAATTTCTTCTTCAGGGAAAATTAAAGTCTACCTACCCTAATTTCCTTCTTTATCATGTTTCTCATGTTACGCCTAAACGAGGGTCCCTGTTCCTCAAGGACTCTATTCATACAGCTACCGCAAAGCACTTTATTGTAAGAACTACTCGATCTCTTCCTACAAATGGAGCAATCTCTGCTCTTAGAATGACTCTTTCTAGTTGAACCCTCCTAAAATGAGAAAACATGGGTGATCTATTAGGCCCCCTTCACACGTCCGGAAAATCTGTCTGGATTTCCTATCAGGAAATCCGGACGGATTTCCAGGCGCATGGAGCTTCATTAGACACGGACACCCTTCCAGATTTTTCCGGAAGGGTGTCCGTTCCTGAAAATAGATCCTGAAAAAAAAGGACATGTCCTATTTTTGTCCATAATTCCGGCCCGGACGCCCCAATAGCAGTCTATGGGAGCGCCGGCCCCGCGGACGCTTTCCTGATGCACAGCAGGAAAGAGTCCGTTCCGGATTTTGTGCCCACCGCCCGTACCCCTCTCCCCCGAACCTGTCTGGTTGTCTCCTCCGGCCTCCTGCTGTTCCTAGTCTGCTGGTGTGCTCCGGTGTCTCTCCCGACCTCTTCCTGACGCTCCCTCAGTCTGCCCCGGCCTCCTACAGCCTGACTCTCCCATGCTTCCCCCCGGACCTCAGCCCCCGGTGTGCCGCACATCTCCTCCGTTCCGCCCGCTCCCCTTCCCCGGGCCACAGCTCATGCTGCCTGACTGCTGACAGTCCATGATGGGAGTTGTAGTTCTGCAACATGTGGCCATTCAGGTTGCAGTACTACTCCTCCCATCATGTCCTGCTGACAGTCCATGATGGGACTTGTAGTTCTGCAACAGATTAGAGGATGACACATGGCATGAGGGGGAGACTGTGACTAGGTAGACGAGGGGGACGCAGTGGCAGGGTACACGAGGGGGACGCAGTGGTACGGTACACAAGGGGCGATGTGGGTACCTGTGATGTATGTTGGCATACTACACCATATTAAAATCAATTATTTTTTTTTTCTCATCAGGAAATCCTGAAGGTTTTTCCTGATGGTTTCCTGAAGGTAAAAACAGATTACTGTCAGGAAATCCTGATACTTTCCTGATGACATTTGAGGCCTCCTGATCAGGATTTTCTAACAGTAAAAACTAACACGGACGTGTGAATGGGGCCTTAGCCACAAAAGAAATAAAAAATTTAGTTGGGGAAAATCCCCTCTTACCCACTCCATACCACTGTGGCTTGAGTCACAGATGGAGTAGCCTCTGATAGTTCAGCGCTTTCGGCCTCCATAGTGATCACACAGAGATCTTGGAGGTGTAGAAATCTCACTGCAGCCTTTGTTCAGAAGCAGTAGAAAAAACGCCAGGTAGCAGCACTAAGAAAATGCAAGAGCACCCATAACTGAGCACTCACCTGGCGTCCTCCTCGGCACCCTTTTGAATCTGGCGCCGAAAGTCCACGTGACTGGCTGGCTCCGCCCCCTCCACCGAGTGCTGAATCGGCGTCACCCTCCCGGCGCTCCACCTGAGCAGGCCGCAGGCCCCGGAAGTTGCCGAACACGGCCAGCAGAGCAACCCCCTCTCCAGCACCATTCAGCACTCATCCCGCAGAGCGCGCGAACGCAGCGCTGCGGAACGGAGCACCGGACCATACAGAGGAGGGCCAGACCAGACTTGGAGGCTGCTTCCCATTCGGAGCCTGACGCCGCCGGGAAGCCAGTAAAGTATTGCCCGGTAACCCCCAGTCACTTCTTTATCCAGGGAAGGGAAGGGGAAAGAAGCCCTTACAGCTCCTGCTCCCATGGGGACAGGAAACAAACTGACGAGAGGAGGGGAGTTTACTTCTTTATATGATCCAGGGAATTCCTGTATCCTGTTTCCTGTCCTATGGGAGTAGGAGGTGGACCTCTCCAGGGGTGTCGTCATAGGGCGAAGAGAGAAAAGCTAGATTTCCATATAGGGTTTTAATACATAAAAAACAGAGGAGGGATAGGGATATGGAACCTTTATATCAAGCAATACATTTGCAGAGATGGGTAGAAATAACATCTAAAAAGAGTCTCCTGGGGCAGGAGTTGGAACTGAAACAATTAGGCCCAAAAAGGTATCAATACCTTATGGATACCAAAGAAAATAGATCTTTAATAACTTGCTATTAAATGGTACTATGAATATCATTATTGCCCATAGAAGTCATCAGGGAAATTTAAACATACCAGCGCCGATAGCACCGAATCCCGAGTGATCACCATCTGACAGGCCTGAAGCAAATGTTGCACTGATTTCTCTAATTGTGCAGAAGAGTGCAGTGAAATTAGGGCTGTGTTCACACATGTTGGAGTGTCATTGCAATACTGCATTGTATTCACAAAAATGATGCAGCAATGATGTAAACGATGCTAAACGGCAGAGAGGATCAGAGCCTTATTGTGGGGCTCAGCCTTATTGTGGGGCTCAACTTCAAAGATAACAGATGCTTAATCATAATATGTGTGTGGAAAAAAAAAAAAAAGTTCTTTACTTTATTCCAATATCAGCGTTAAAAGGTAGAGAATACATTGTGCTGTGTGGTGTTAACAGGTAGAGAATACATTGTGCTGTGTGGTGTTAACAGGTAGAGAATATAGTGTGCTGTGTGGTGTTACAGGTAGTAACAGTGTGCTGTGTGGGTGGGATCACAATGAAATCATAAATTACTGCAAATAATTCAGCAACACAATGAAACTGCAGAGTGTGAACACAGCCTAGATGTTCTGCAATAGATTTGGCCAGGGAATAGGCAGGGTGGAGGACTGTGATAAACAGCTGAGGGAAAGCATTGCATTCTGGAACCTGTAGTACTGTGTACAACTGATAAACCAGGAAGGGCAGAAACACAAAATGCCTAATCTAGTACCACCAAGAAAATATTTGAATTCATTATTATTTTTACAACCCACCCATTTTCTCCATGTGCATATTATTCAACATACTTTCAGAATATAATTTTTAACAAGTTATTAACACGTTGGTACAAGACCACAGAGAACATGTTTAGAACGGGTCTAGTACCATCAAATAGGTGTTGGAGATGCAAGTATGAAACAGGTGCATTATTACATGTATTGTGGAATTGTCAAAAACAATTTACTTTTGGAAAGGGAAATAAATAGTGTTTAGAAGTAGAAGTTAAAGGGACTCTGTACCCACAATCTGACCCCACTGACCCCAACCCCCCCCCCCCCCCCCCCCCAAAATCCAAGATCTGTCCTGCGGTCTGTTCGGCAGGTGATGCAGTTTTTGTCCTAAAAAAAAAATACTTTTAAACTTGAAGCCCGTGCCAAACGGGAGTATCTGTGCCCTAAGTTAACTTTACACAACCTCTCTGTCCCTCCTCCCCACCCTCCTCATCACTGGGAATGCCATTGAAACATTTTCTCCTGTCTGAACATTGCACAGGTCCTTACCGATCCAGCCCATGTGCCAGGCTGCCACAGGTGGGGAATAGGAGATTGCCTCCTATTCCCCACCTGTGGCAGCCTGGCACATGGGCTGGATCGGTAAGGACCTGTGCAATGTTCAGACAGGAGAAAATGTTTCAATGGCATTCCTAATGATGAAGAGGGTGGGGAGGAGGGACGGAGGGGTGGTGCAAAGTTAAGGTACAAATACTCCCGTTGGGCATGGGCTTCAAGTTTAAAAATATTTTTTTATCACAATAACTGCATCACCTGCCGAACGGACCACAGGACAGATCTTGGATTAAAAGCAGGTATCCCAAGGTACAAGTGGTTTGGAAGGGGGGGGGGGTCAGATTGTGGGTACAGAGTCACTTTAAGATAACGCCAGAGATGTTAATACTGGGAATAGGTGCAAAAACAATGCAGATGGGGAAAAAATACACAGCACAACTAATAGAAGCAGCAAAGCTTTTAGACCCTTTTTATTGGCTAAGTGAAGAGATTCCTACAAAAGGAACAATAGTTGATGAAGATTAATCAAATTAGAAGATTAGAGGAATTTATGGAGTATAATAACACATACTTCAGGTGCTATAGGATTTGGACCTATAGACAAACCTAGAGATATACACTGTAGACTTATATGACATAAATAAAGAAGAGAATATATGATATCTTTCTAATAGGGATATAGTAATGCACCTAGACTCCTAAATTTGAATTTGTGTGAATTTGATTAACTTTTATGGAGTTTATGTGGTTTAAAAATAATGATTTTAAAATTTTAAAAATGGAAACCGCTGAGACGATTTATCTATGTCTTGTGTAAAGATGTTAATGTAATAGTATGTTTTTTGTATTATGAAACATAATTACTAGTGATGAGCGAATAGTGAGAAATTCAAATATTCGTACGAATATCCCGCGAATATTCGATCCCATTAAAGTCTATGGGAACAAGTATTCCATTAGTGAAAACCATTTGGAGGGTAAAACCGGAAGCTGGGGGATTTGAACGCTTATTGAATATTTATCGAATATTCGCGGGATATTTGTACGAATATCGAATATCTAACTATTCGATTGAATATCTATTCGATCAAACAGTATTCGCTCATCACTAATAATTACTGTTTTTGCTATTTGTTGTAATGGAATATAATTTAAATTAAATAAAGATTTGTTTAAAAAAAAAAAAAAAAAAAAACTTACAAATTACTGTTAAAAGAAAATAAATTCATAAAGTTTTTTTTATTAGTAAAAAATCCGATCCCATAATAAAAGTTTATAATCACTCCTTTTTCACATTTTCTAAATAAAACTAAATAAAATCAATAAAAAAATAAACATATTTGGTATCGCCGCATACAGAATATTAACCCCTTCGTGCTGCAGCTAGTTTGGGCCTTAATGACCAGGCTAATTTTTCAAAATCTGACCTGTCTCACTTTATGCTCTTATAGCTCAGTGATGCTTTAACGTATGCTAGCGATTCTGAGATTGTTTTTTCGTCACATATGGCACTTTATGTTAGTGGCAAAATTTGGTCACTACTTTGTGTGTTTTTTGTGAAAAACATCAAAATATCATGAAAAATTTAAAAAATTTGCATTTTATGAACTTTGAAATTCTCTGCTTCTAAAAAAAAAAAAGTCATAGCACATAAATTAGTTACTAAAGTCACATTACCAATAGGTCTTCTTTATTCTGGCATAATTTGGTAAACATATTTTACTTTTTTAGGGTGTTACGGGGCTTAGAAATTCATCAGCAAATTATCACATTTTCGTGAAAGTTTCCAAAACTGATTTTTTTAGGGACCAGTTCTTTTTTTAAATGGATTTAGAAGTCTGGTATCCTGAAAACCCCCATAAGTGACCCCATTTTGGAAACTACACACCTTAAAGAATTAATCTAGGGGTATAATGAGCATTTTAACCCTACAGGGGCTGGAGGAAAGTATTCACAATTTGGCAGTTAAAAAAATGGAAAATTTAAATTTTCCAATAATATATACGTTTAGATTAAAGTTTCTCATTTTCAAAAGGAAAATGAGAGAAAAAGCACCCCAAAATTTGTAACGCAGGTTCTCTTGAGTACAACGGTACCCCATATGTGGGCATAAACCACTGTATGGGCACACAGCAGGGCTCAGAAGGAAGGGAGCGCCAATAAGCTTTTCCAATGCAGATTTTGCTGAAGAAGTTTCTGAGCGCCAGGTGCGCTTGCAGTGCTCCTGTAGTGTCAGCAGAGAGAAAAACCCCCATAAGTCACCCCATTTTGGAAAGTGCACCCCTCAAAGAATTCATCTTGGTGTGAGGTGACCATTTTTACCCCACAGGTATTAGAGGAAAGTATTCAAAATTGGCCAGTAAAAATAAAAAACTCAAATTTTTCCAATAATATGTTGGTTTAGTTTGAAATTTCTCAATTTGACGAGGAACAGGAGAGAAAACGTACCCCAAAATCTGTAACTCAGGTGGGCATAAACCACTGTATGGGCCCACAGCAGGGCTCAGAAGGGAAGGAGCGCCAATTTGCTGGAGCAAAACCGCAGCTAGTAATGGTTATTAGAATAGCGCAGTTACTAAAATAAAATAAAAAAAATGAGATTACAGGTAATCTGGGGTGGTCACGGGCAACGTGGGGTGGAAATCTGGAGGGGGTCACTGGCAATCTGGAGGGGGTCACTGGCAATCTGGAGGGGGTCACTGGCAACGTGCCGTGGTCAGAGGCAACGTGCCGTGGTCAGAGGCAACGTGCCGTGGTCAGAGGCAACGTGCCGTGGTCAGAGGCAACGTGCCGTGGTCAGAGGCAACGTGCCGTGGTCAGAGGCAACGTGCCGTGGTCAGAGGCAACGTGCCGTGGTCAGAGGCAACGTGCCGTGGTTACGTGCAATCTGGGGGGGTTACATGTAATCTGGCGTGATTACGGGAAACCTGGGGGGATTATGTGCAACCTGGAAGGGTTACAGACAATCTGGGATTGTTACTGCTAAACTGAAGTGCCTATAGATAATCTGGGGTTGGTAAATGTAATTTGGGGTGGTTACTGGCAATCTGGAGGGGGTCACTGGCAATTTGGGGTGGTTACGGGCAACGTGCGGTGGTTACGGGCAATCTGGGGTAGGGTTAGGGGTAATTTGGGAGTAAACTGCAATTATTACTATAATAAAAAGTTTGTGTTTTATTTTTTTGTATGTTTGTCACTTTTTGTACTTTACACATTCATTTTCACTGTATTACTATGATTACTGTGATATTTTCTATCACAGTAACCATAGTTCAGTGACAGAGACCAAATTGGTCTCTGTCACTTTAAATTTTCCAGAGTTGGCTGGTTGTGAAGCGCTTGCACACTTCACAACCAGCCAGGACGTCGAGGAGGAAGGAGCTCCAGGATCAGGTGAGTATATGGGGAAGGGGGGGGGGTGACTGGGGGACGGGGGTGACAGGGGGGGTGGGGGGCCATCACTTTTTATCCCCTGTCACCAATCATTTATGGTGACATGGGATAAAAAGTGCCGGCGGCACATGGTACTAGCGATCGGCGGTATATAGTATATACCGCTGATCGCTTGTACCGGGACTCCACAGGGGGGGGGGTCCCGATGACTGCCCCATGCTCTCCGCTACCTCCGGTGGCGGAGAGCATGGGGCTTTCATTCATTTAAACTTTTCCATCCCTGCGAACAAACATTGTTTGTTCGCAGGGATGGCGGCGGCCGTCTTGGAAATGATGGCCGCCGGGAGAGGGGGGTTAGTGATTCCCTACTAGGGGGGGGCTGATCTGGGGTCTGAGGGGACACTTATTTCATCTCGCCCCGCCGTGGCTGCAGAAGACTATGTATGTGTGTATGCTATGGCTGCAGCAGGGTGTGTGTGTGTGTGTGTGTGTGTGTGTGCACGCGCTATGCCATGCCCCCACAGTGACCACTATACATCACTATGTGTGACCCCTTTTGTATCACAGGCATCTGGCATTGTTAGCATTTGTGTATGGTGAATATTAAGTTAGTACCATAGAAGATTGCCAGAAGGAAAAGACCACCTGTTCCATCTAGTCTAGCTGTGAGTTGTTCAGAACATGGAGGCTGGAGACTGGCTGCATCCACTGCACACACAGGAGAAGCTGCTTTATATTTTTCCTTATTCGCTTAGAAGTCGCCCCAGGATCAAGTAGGACGTTAGGAAGAAGCTGCTGAGCAAGTGTGATAATTCCCCTGATATCTGACCGGCCATTTAAGAAGGAGCAGGAGTCGGTCCTGATAAAATTCAGGAGTCGGAGTTGCGGCTTACCGACTCCACAGCCCTGGATATAAAGGACAGTAAGGCTATGTTCACACAGTGTTTGACAGTGTCCGTTGCATAGCATAGTTAAACAGCCAGCCGCTGGATTTAGGATGTTCCTGCGGCCGATACCAGCCGAACAATCGGCAGCAGGAATGTTCTTTTTTACCATTGGTTTGCTGGCACCGTTGATTGTGCCCGCAAATCGATAAGCCATTCACTTCAATGTAATGTGTGGCCGCCGCACGTTGCATTGTGTGAACAGCGATTATGTCCGGATGCTGTTCACTGAACAGCATCCGGAAATAATACGCAGGTACATTATCTTAACACCCTTTTTAACCCCTTGCCTCCGCAGCCTGTTTTGGCCTTAATGACCAGGCTCATTTTTCAAAATCTGATCTGTCTCACTTAATGCCCTTATAGCTCAGTGATGCTTTAACGTATGCTAGCGATTCTGAGATTGTTTTTTTGTCACATATGGCACTTTATATTAGTGGCAAAATTTGGTCACTACTTTGTGTGTTTTTTGTGAAAAACATCAAAATATCATGAAAAATTTGAAAATTTTGCATTTTATGAACTTCTGAAATTCTCTGCTTCTAAAAAAGGAAGTCATAGCACATAAATTAGTTA
Source organism: Dendropsophus ebraccatus (assembly GCF_027789765.1). Taxonomy (NCBI): domain Eukaryota; kingdom Metazoa; phylum Chordata; class Amphibia; order Anura; family Hylidae; genus Dendropsophus; species Dendropsophus ebraccatus. The sequence goes on from NC_091461.1 coordinate 82,251,847, forward strand.
CTAAATCACATTACCAATATGTCCTCTTTATTCTGGCATAATTTGGGAAACATATTTTACTTTTTTAGGCTGTTATGGGGCTTAGAAATTTATTAGAAAATTATCACATTTTGTGAAAGTTTCCAAAACTGATTTTTTTTAGGGACCAGTTCTTTTTTTAAGATGATTTAGGAGGCTTGTATACTGGAAACCCCCATAAGTGACCCCATTTTGGAAACTAGACACCTTAAAGAATTAATCTAGGGGTATAATGAGCATTTTAACCCTACAGGGGCAGGAGGAAAGTATTCACAATTAGGCCTTAAAGAAATCGAAAATTTTAATTTTCCAATAATATATATGTTTAGATTAAAGTTTCTCCTTTCCAAAAGGAACATGAGAGAATCTGCACCCCAAAATTTGTAACACAGGTTCTCTTGAGTACAATGGTACCCCATATGTGGGCGTAAACCACTGTATGGGCACACAGCCGGGCTCAGAAGGGAAGGAGCGCCAATTAGCTTTTTTAATGCAGGAGCGTTTGCAGTGCCCCTGTAGTGTCAGTAGAATAGAATCCCCCCAAAAGTCACCCCATTTTCGAAACTACACCCCTCAAAGAATTCATCTTGGGGTAGGATGAGCATTTTGACCCCACAGGTGTTAGAGGAAAGTATTCAAAATTAGACAGTAAAAATGAAAAACACGAATTTTTCCAATAATATGTTCGTTTAGTTTGAAATTTCTCAATTTCACAAGGAAAAAGAGAAAAAAAGTACCCCAAAAATTGTAACGCAGGTTCTCCTGAATACAACGGTACCCCATATGTGGGCATAAACCACTGTATGGGCACACAGCGGGTCTCAGAAGGGAAGGAGCGCCAATTAGCATTTTCAGTTCAGATTTTGCTGAGGAAGTTTCTGAGCGCCAGGTGCGTTTGCAGAGCCCCTGTAGTGTCGGTAGAAGAAAACCCCTCCCCCCCAAAAGTCACCCCATTTTGGAAAGTACACCCCTCAAAGAATTCATCTTGGGGTGTGGTGACCATTTTGACCCCACAGGTATTAGAGGAAAGTATTTAAAATTAGACAGTAAAAATGAAAAACTCGAATTTTTCCAATAATATGTTCGTTTAGTTTAAAATTTCTCAATTTCACAAGGAACATGAGAGAATCCGCACCCCAAAATTTGTAACGCAGGTTCTCCTAAGTACAACAGTACCCGATATGGGGGCATAAACCACTGTATGGGCACACAGGAGGGCTCAGAAGGAAGGGAGCGCCAATTAGCATTTTCAGTTCAGATTTTGCTGAAGAAGTTTCTGAGCCCCAGGGGCGTTTGCAGTGCCCCTGTAGTGTCCGCAGAAGAGAACCCCCCCCAAAAGTCACCCCATTTTGGAAAGTGCACCCCTCAAAGAATTCATCTTGGGGTGTGGTGACCATTTTGACCCCACAGGTATTAGAGGAAAGTATTCAAAATAAGACAGTAAAATTGAAAAGCTTGAATTTTCCCAATAATATGTTTGTTTAATTTGAAATTTCTCAATTTCACGAGGAACAGGAGAGAAGCTGCATGCCCAAATCTGTAACGCAGGTTCCCCTGAGTAGAACGGTACCCAATATGTAGGCATAAATTACTGTATGGGCACCCAGCCGGGCTCAGAAGGGAAGGAGCGCCAATTAGCATTTTCAGTGCAGATTTTTCCGAAGAAGTTTCTGAGCGCCAGGTGCGTTTGCAGTGCCCTTGTAGTGTCAGCAGAAGAGAACCCCAGCAAAAGTCACCCCATTTAGGAAAGTACACCGTTCAAAGAATTCATCTTGGGGTGCAGTGAGCGGTTTGACCCCACAGGTATTAGAGGAAAGTATTCAAAATAAGACAGTAAAATTGAAAAACTCGAATTTTTCCAATATATGTTCGTTTAGTTTAAAATTTCTCAATTTCACGAGGAATGGGAGAAAAAATGTACCCCAAAATCTGTAACGCAGGTTCTCCTGAGTACAACGGTACCCCATATGTGGGCATAAACCACTGTATGGGCACACAGCAGGGCTCAGAAGGAAGGGAGCGCCAATTTGCTGGAGCAAAACCGCAGCTAGTAATAGTTATTAGAATAGCGCAGTTACTAAAATACAATATAAAAATAAGATTACAGGTAATGTGGGGTGGTCGGGGGCAACGTGCGGTGGTCGGGGGCAACGTGCGGTGGTCGGGGGCAACGTGCGGTGGTCGGGGGCAATCTGGGGGGGAATTACATGTGATTAGGGGCAACCTGGGGGGGTTACAGACAATCTGCGGTGGTTACGGGCAACATGGGGTGGTTACAGACAATCTGGGGTGGTTAAGGATAAACGGAAGTGCTTATAGGTAATCAGGGGTGGGTACATGTAATTTTGGGTGGTTACGGCAATCTGGAGGGGGTCACTGGCAACGTGTGTGAGTTAGAGGCAACGTGCAGTGGTTAGAGGCAACGTGCGGTGGTTACGTGCAATATCGGGGTTTTTGGGCAATCGGGGATGATTACGGACCATCTGGAGGGGGTCACTGGCAATTTGGGGTGGTTATGGGCAACGTGTGGTGGTTATGGGCAACGTGCGGTGGTTATGGGCACCGTGCGGTGGTTAGTGGCAACGTGCGGTGGTTATGGGCAACGTGCGGTGGTTATGGGCAACGTGCGGTGGTTATGGGCAACGTGCGGTGGTTATGGGCAACGTGCGGTGGTTATGGGCAACGTGCGGTGGTTATGGGCAACGTGCGGTGGTTATGGGCAACGTGCGGTGGTTATGGGCAACGTGCGGTGGTTATGGGCAACGTGCGGTGGTTATGGGCAACGTGCGGTGGCTATGGGCAACGTGCGGTGGTTATGGGCAACGTGCGGTGGTTATGGGCAACGTGCGGTGGTTACGTGCAATCTGGGGCGGATACGGGCAATCTGGGGCGGATATGGGCAACCTGCGGTGGTTACGGGTAATTTGGGGGGGCTAGGGGTAATCTGGGAGTAAACTGCAATTATTACTATAATAAAAAGTGTGTGTTTTATTATTTTGTATGTTTGTCACTTTTTGTACTTTATACATTAATTTTCACTGTATTACTATGATTACTGTGATATTTTCTATCACAGTAATCAGAGTTCAGTGACAGAGACCAAATTGGTCTCTGTCACTTTAAATTTTCTGAGATAACTGATTCTGGAGCGCATGCGCACTTCAGAATCAGCCTGGACGTCGAGGAGGACGGAGCTCCGTGGATCAGGTAACGTATGTGGGGAAGGGGGGGGTGACTGGAGGACGGGGGTGACTGGGGGGGTGGGGGGGCGACTTGGCGGGGGGGGGGACGGGTGACACTTTTTATCCCCTGTCACCAATGATTTATGGTGATAGGGGATAAAAAGTGCTGATCAGCACTGGGAACAGGCGATCGGCGGTATATAGTATATACCGCCGATCGCCTGCTCCGGGAACACACGGGGGGGTCCCCGATCACTGCCCCATGCTCTCCGCTACCTCCGGTGGCGGAGAGCATAGGGCTTTGATCACTAATCCATTTCCATCCCTGCGAACAAACATCGTTTGTTCGCAGGGATGGGGGCGGCCATCCTGGATCTGATGGCCGCCCGGGTAGGGTGATCGGGGGGCTGATCTGGGGTCTGAGGGGACATTTTTCATCTCCCCCCCACCGTGGATTCACGGTGGGGGGAGATGAAAGCTATCGGCGGCGCCGGTGATGCCCGGTACCGGCGGATCGCCGCTAAAACGGTAGTAGCGGCGATCCGCCGGTATCGGAGGACGAGGGGAAGGGGCCGGGGGACACACTGTTAGTGGCGGTGGGGGGAGGCAGCGTTCTGCAGCCTCCCCCCGATCGGCGGGGGACACTGAATCTCCCCATAGACGCTGCGGTCGCATTGACCGCGGCGTTTATGGGGTTAACTGCCCGGGGGGGAGCGCGGCTCCCCTCCGGGCAGTGGCAGCAGGAGGATGCTGTGTGACACAGCCTCCTCCTGCTGCCCGATCTCACCTAGGGACAGAGGGGGGAGGCAGGGAAAGCATGACGTCCAGGTCATATTGGGGGAAGGGGTTTAAGAATGGGCATTAACATTACGCTGTGTCACTTCAATGCAATGCAGCCCCTGCATTAAAGAACAGAACAGAAGTTTTAATTTTTTTAAAAGATGTATTAAAAAATATATATATATAAAGTTGCCTATCATAATCATACTGACTTGAGCAACATAGATGACATGTTTTTAACCCCTTAGTGAACGCCGATACGGCTTTTTACGGCGGTCACTAATGGGCCTTATTCTGCTGCCATCAGCTTTTTACGGCGATGGCAGAGAATAAGGCTGCGGGGCCGGGACGGCCCCCACCCCATCCCCCCAGCTACCGGAGGTAGCTGAGGGGTTGGGGCAGTGTGTGGGGTCCGTCCCGCCCCCCCCCCCCTTACCGACGGTCGCCGCTATTAACGTTATAGCGGCGGCCGTCGGTAAAGGGGATTACCGATGCCGCCGCTGCTTTTCATCTCCCCCCGCCGTGAATCCACGGCGGGGGGAGATGAGGTAAGTGTATATCAGACCCCAGATCAGACCCCCCTAGTGCCCCGATAACTAACCCCCCTCCCCCGGCGGCCATCATTTCCAAGATGGCCGCCGCCATCCCTGCGAACAAACGATGTTTGTTTGCAGGGATGGAAAAGTTTAAATGAATGAAAGCCCCATGCTCTCCGCCACCGGAGGTAGCGGAGAGCATGGGGTAGTCATCAGGGACTCGCCTGTGGGGTCCCGGTACAAGCGATCAGCGGTATATACTATATACCGCTGACCGCTTGTACCATGTGCCGCCGACACTTTTTATCCCCTGTCACCATAAATGATTGGTGACAGGGGATAAAAAGTGATGTCCCCCCACCCCCCAAGTCGCCCCCCCACCCCCCCCCCTGTCACCCCCCGTCCCCCAGTCACACACCCCCCCCCCCCCCCCTTCCCCATATACTCACCTGATCCTGGAGCTCCGTCCTCCTCGACGTCCTGGCTGGTTATGAAGTGCGCATGCGCTTCACAACCAGCCAACTCTGGAAAATTTAAAATGACAGAGACCAATTTGGTCTCTGTCACTGAACTATGATTATTGTGATAGAAAATATCACAGTAATCATAGTAATACAGTGAAAATGAATGTGTAAAGTACAAAAAGTGACAAACATACAAAAAAATAAAACACACACTTTTTATTATAGTAAAAATTGAAGTTTACTCCCAAATTACCCCTAACCCTACCCCAGATTGCCCGTAATAACCGCACGTTGCCCGTAACCACCGCACGTTGCCCGTAACCACCGCACGTTGCCCGTAACCACCGCACGTTGCCAGTGACCACCTCCAGATTGCCCGTAACCACCCCAAATTACATTTACCAACCCCAGATTACCCCAGAATTCCAGATTGTCTGTAACCCTTCCAGGTTGCACATAAGCCCCACAGGTTTCCCGTAATCACGCCAGATTACATGTAACCCCCCAGATTGCACGTAACCACTGCACGTTGCCTCTGACCGCGCCACGTTGCCTCTGACCGCGCCACGTTGCCTCTGACCGCGCCACGTTGCCTCTGACCGCGCCACGTTGCCTCTGACCGCGCCACGTTGCCTCTGACCGCGCCACGTTGCCTCTGACCGCGCCACGTTGCCTCTGACCGCGCCACGTTGCCTCTGACCGCGCCACGTTGCCTCTGACCGCGCCACGTTGCCTCTGACCGCGCCACATTGCCTCTGACCGCGCCACGTTGCCTCTGACCGCGCCACGTTGCCTCTGACCGCGCCACGTTGCCTCTGACCACGCCACGTTGCCTCTGACCACGCCACGTTGCCTCTGACCACGCCACGTTGCCTCTGACCACGCCACGTTGCCTCTGACCACGCCACGTTGCCTCTGACCACGCCAAATTGCCTCTGACCCCCTCCAGATTGCGGTGCCCATGCCAGATTACAGGTATCCACCCCAGATTGCCTATAAGAACTTCAGTTTATCCGTAACCACCCGACGTTGCCCGTATCCACCCCAGATTGTCTGTAAACACTGCAGGTTGCCCGTAACCACCCCACGTTGCCCGTAACCACACCAGATTGTCTGTAAGCACAGCAGGTTGCCCGTAACCAGCCCACGTTGCCTCTGACCACCTCACGTCGCCTCCGACCACCGCAGGTCGCCTCCGACCACCGCAGGTCGCCTCAGACCACCGCAGGTCGCCTCAGACCCCCGCAGGTCGCCTCAGACCACCGCAGGTCGCCTCCGACCACCGCACGTTGCCTCCGACCACCCCAAATTGCCAATGACCCTCTCCAGATTGCTGTAACCATGCCATATTACAGGTACCCACCCGAGATTACCTATAAGCACTTCAGTTTATCCGTAACCACCCCACATTGCCCGTAACCACCCCACGTTGCCCGTAACCACCCCAGATTGTCTGTAAGCACTGCAGGTTGCCTGTAACCACCCCACGTTGCCCGTATCCACCCCAGGTTGCCCGTGACCACCCCATGTTGTCCGTAACCACCCCAGATTACCTGTAATCTCATTTTTTTTATTGTATTTTAGTAACTGCGCTATTCTAATAACCATTACTAGCTGCGGTTTTGCTCCAGCAAATTGGCGCTCCTTCCCTTCTGAGCCCTGCTGTGTGCCCATACAGTGGTTTATGCCCACATATGGGGTACCGTTTTACTCAGGAGAACCTGAGTTACAGATTTTGGGGTACGTATTCTCTCCTGTTCCTCGTCAAATTAAGAAATTTCAAACTAAACCAACATATTATTGGAAAAATTCGAGTTTTTCATTTTTACTGGCCAATTTAGAATACTTTCCTCTAATACCTGAGGGGTAAAAATGGTCACCATACCCCAAAATGAATTCCCTGAGGGGTGCACTTTCCAAAATGGAGTGACTTATTGGGAGATTTTACTCTGCTGGCACTACAGGGGCGCTGCAAACGCACCTGGCGCTCGGAAACTTCTGCAGCAAAATCTGCATTGAAAAAGCTAATTGGTGCTCCTTTCCTTCTGAGCCCTCCTGTGTGCCCATACAGTGGTTTACGTCCACATATGGGGTACCATTGTACTCAGGAGAACCTGCGTTACAAATTTTGGGGTACTTTTTTTTCTCTTGTTCCTCGTGAAATTGAGAAATTTCAAACTAAACAAACATATTATTGGAAGAATTCGAGTTTTTCATTTTTACTGTCTGCTTTTAAATACTTTCCTGTAATACCTGTGGGGTCAAAATGCTCACCTCACACCAAGATGAATTCTTTGAGGGGTGCACTTTCCAAAATGGGGTGACTTATGGGGGGGGTTTTCTCTCTGCTGACACTACAGGGGCACTGCAAACGCACCTGGCGCTCAGAAACTTCTTCAGCAAAATCTGCATTGGAAAAGCTAATTGGCGCTCCCTTCCTTTCTGAGCCCTCCTGTGTGCCCATACAGTGGTTTACGCCCACATATGGGGTACCATTGTACTCAGGAGAACCTACGTTACAAATTTTGGGGTACTTTTTTTCTCTTGTTCCTCGTGAAATTGAGAAATTTCAAACTAAACAAACATATTATTGGAAGAATTCGAGTTTTTCATTTTTACTGTCTGCTTTTAAATACTTTCCTGTAATACCTGTGGGGTCAAAATGCTCACCTCACACCAAGATGAATTCTTTGAGGGGTGCACTTTCCAAAATGGGGTGACTTATGGGGGGGTTTTTCTCTCTGCTGACACTACAGGGGCACTGCAAACGCACCTGGCGCTCAGAAACTTCTTCAGCAAAATCTGCATTGGAAAAGCTAATTGGCGCTCCCTTCCTTTCTGAGCCCTCCTGTGTGCCCATACAGTGGTTTACGCCCACATATGGGGTACCATTGTACTCAGGAGAACCTACGTTACAAATTTTGGGGTACTTTTTTTCTCTTGTTCCTCGTGAAATTGAGAAATTTCAAACTAAACAAACATATTATTGGAAGAATTCGAGTTTTTCATTTTTACTGTCTGCTTTTAAATACTTTCCTGTAATACCTGTGGGGTCAAAATGCTCACCTCACACCAAGATGAATTCTTTGAGGGGTGCTTTTTCCAAAATGGGGTGACTTATGGGGGGTTTTCTCTCTGCTGACACTACAGGGGCGCTGCAAACGCACCTGGCGCTCAGAAACTTCTTCAGCAAAATCTGCATTGGAAAAGCTAATTGGCGCTCCCTTCCTTCTGAGCCCCGCTGTGTGCCCATACAGTGGTTTACGCCCACATATGGGGTACCGTTGTATTCAAGAGAACCTGCGTTACAAATTTTGGGGTGCTTTTTCTCTCATTTTCCTTTTGAAAATGAGAAACTTTAATCTAAACGTATATATTATTGGAAAATTTTAATTTTCCATTTTTTTACTGCCTAATTGTGAATACTTTCCTCCAGCCCCTGTAGGGTTAAAATGCTCATTATACCCCTAGATTAATTCTTTAAGGTGTGTAGTTTCCAAAATGGGGTCACTTATGGGGGTTTTCTGGATACTAGACTTCTAAATCCATTTAAAAAAAGAACTGGTCCCTAAAAAAATCAGTTTTGGAAACTTTCACGAAAATGTGATAATTTGCTGATGAATTTCTAAGCCCCGTAACACCCTAAAAAAGTAAAATATGTTTACCAAATTATGCCAGAATAAAGAAGACATATTGGTAATGTGACTTAGTAACTAATTTATGTGCTACGACTTTCTTTTTTTAGAAGCAGAGAATTTCAAAGTTCATAAAATGCAAATTATTAAATTTTTCATGATATTTTCATGTTTTTCACAAAAAACACACAAAGTAGTGACCAAATTTTGCCACTAAAATAAAGTGCCATATGTGACGAAAAAAACAAACTCAGAATCGCTAGCATACGTTAAAGCATCACTGAGCTATAAGAGCATAAAGTGAGACAGGTCAGATTTTGAAAAATTAGCCTGGTCATTAAGGCCCAAACTAGCTGCAGCACGAAGGGGTTAACATAGGTGTAAAACCGAAACCCCCAAAATAAAAAGCAATGTGTTTTTTGTTTTGTTTTTTCAATTTCACTGCAGAAATAATTTTTCCATAAAACATGCAGCGAAACAGGGCAAAAATTAAGTCTGTTATTGCAACTTACAATTTATGTTGCAAAAGAATGGAAAAAATGAAAGTGCAAAAACAAAAATGCCTGGTTAAGGGTTAAATTATATGTTAGCTTAGCAGATCCAACATAAATGTTTTTCCAAGTAATACTTTGACAGGTAAGAATCTGAGTGGTAGGATGTGGAGATTGCAGAGGAGTAAAACACAATTGTTCTGCTAGTTTAGACCTACACTGATCGAAACTTGTGACACATCAAAAGTTTTCACAAATGACAGGGACACTTTAAAAGGGGTTATTCAGGCAGCATAGAAGGTCTGATGAAAGAGGGCAGTTGTTCAATAACAAAGGACAGTGTAAAATGGTAAAATTTTACAAAGTACAATTGGTCCCACAAAAAAAAAAAAAAAACGAACAAGCCCTTTTATGGCTTTGTTAAGGGAAAAATTAAAGCAATAGTTTTTAGAATGCAAGGAGGAAAACAGAAATGCAAAAATTAAAATTGGTTGCTTACTGCCAAGGCGATAAGCGGGTCTTTTAGTATAGTAACAAAAGGTCTGGAGATAGTAAGGAAAAGTCCAAAGAACAGTGGGATTTAGGTCTAGCTGCTTACCGTGGCAGGTCTTTGTACCAGGTTCTCCAGCTTGGTATGGCTGAATTCAAGGCTTATTACATTGTACAGTTTCTCCCTTTCTTCTTCAGGGGTTTCATAATACTTTGCCCACTGTGCCATAGTCATATCTATTCCCTTTTGAGTGCCAACATCCATAACATCCACAATACGTTTGCTTCCTGGAAAAGGAAAATTATAATATAAAGGGTAAACAAAAGTACACACCATATTGTCCTACATTAGGCCTATGTTAAAAAAAAAAAAAAGTGTGAAACTAGTGGACTACAAAACATTTAACTGATGGCCATAATAATATAGTCAATAAAAGCAGCCCAGATATGTAAGCTGTTCTATATATGTAACAGGAATTTATGAACACAACCTACCCCTTGGGCACAACATGATCACAATCTAGTTTTTATTTATGCAACTAATTTACAGAAACACCATTTTTCATGATCATACAAGTACATCTCATCTATCAAGCAGCTGATACTGAAGAAAAAATAAAAATTATAAATCAAATGTATTTAACAGGCAGCTTCAGGCTGGAAACACACACTACAGTTTTGGTGCGTAAACCAAAAGTGAATTCAAATAGGATTAAAAATATAAAAAAGGAGGACTTTTATTATTAATTTCTGTTGGATCTTCTGGTTTTGCCACAAAAACTGAAGTGGCAGTTTACCAAAAAATTTGTGTTTTTCCAGCCTCACTTTAACTGTAATATGTATGCTGCATGACTGGGGAAGGGGAAACTGCAAAAATACAAGCTCTCACTACCAGCATTCAGACACATTAAAGATGCAGGACTAGTATGCTCGCCCAGCCGCCGTTAAGAGAAAGCAGAGAGGGCTCACGGCGCAGGCCCTCTCTGCACTGGGGGCGGTTTCCGACTGCTATGTGCAGGTGGGGGCCGTGTGTAACAGCTAGTGTAGCCGATCGTCACTCTCTGCTAATTAGCTATTTAAATGCAGCTGTCAGCTGCATTTAAATTGCTTTTTTGTCCCCCACCCCTGGTGTCTCGTTGGGGGGCATATGTAATGTATCCTAAATGCTACACGTGTTGGGCTGGTTTCAGCATTGTTGCAGTGTGCACTGAGGACTGCGTATAGACACATCATATTGGTTATGCCGACTGGGTCCTGCGGCAATATATAGTTGTAGGCTATGTTCACACACTGTATGAGACTGACCGTTCCATGACCGGGCCGGGTCACAGAACCGCCGGGTCTCAGAAAAAAAATCATCCCGGCCGGAACTGCAGTACTGGCCAAATGAACTTTTGAATTCTGATGCGGGCGCAACCGTGTGCGCCAGCATCAGAACTCCCCACAACATACAATGGAGCGAGCCGGAACTGAAAGGGACATGTCAGTTTTCTACGGTGCTGCTAGGGATCCCGGACGGACTGTATACTGTGTGTATACACTCCTGCCGGGATTCCCTTAGCCTGCAGCACTACATAAGTACCGCAGGAATCACAGCAGTCGTAACAACGGCCATGATTTCTGCGGAACCTACGTAGTGTGAACATAGCCTTAATCTGTATTTTATATTTTTATTTATTTTTAAGTATTTGTTTTACCCATTGTGTTGCCTCCTGATTAAACGTATATATGTTTTTATTACTCCTTGTTCAGATTTCCCTGTTTGACAGGGCATTTCTCAATATGTCATTATAGATTAGGCAATAGACTAGAAGGTTTTAAGGTAGGGCTGGGCGGTATACCGCAAACATACCGATACCGTCACTAGCGTCGGTTAACCGACCTCAACTCTGCCAGGACGGTATCTGCGGTATTTCCCCCCACCCCCCCACACACATACTGTATACTGCTGCAGGGTAAGGGATCCTGCTGCTGGGGCTCACAGGCTGCACACAGACGGCAGCGTTCCCTCCAGTGTGAGCTTTGCACTGCTGCTGCCGGGCGGCTCACTTCTCCTAGCTTCTCTGGAAGCTGTACGGTGAGCCCTGCCCCCCCCCCCCCACCTCTCCTGCACATACAGTTGGGGTCAGGTATCGGTTGGCACCTCCATGCTTCACTGGCCGCCACACTCTGTCCCCGCACAGGAATCCTCGGAGCCCTGTTATCTTTTGTCAGTGCTGGAAGCAGCCATGTGTGACGCTCTGCCCGGGACACAGATATATGTGCTACACCAACACTGAGTGACAGGGGCCGAGGATTCCTGTGCGGGAAAGAGCGGTGCCCAGTGGAGGAAGGAGGTGTCAACCCCATACCTGACCTCTGCAGCCACTGAGTGACTGGGGGTAGATAGGAGATAGATAGATAGATAGATAGTTAGGACCCCTATCTCTCTCTCTCTGTCTGTCTATACACACACACACATACACATACACATACACTGTATATATAGATATATATATACATAGAGAAAACAATGTAGGCAACAATGTAGGCAGCACACTAAACGAACTGTGGAGGCCAGCAGTCGAATACCAAGTCAGCTAGTAAAAAATACTCTGCAGCACTCCGATGGTAATACAAATGTGGATTTATTCCATATAACAATATGCAGCAAACTTCTCAAGTAATATACGATGTTTCGGTGTCTCCTTCGCCATTTTTAAGTGGCACTTGAAAATGAGGTAGGAGACGCCAAAACGTGTATTACTTGTGAAGTTTGCTGCACATTGTTATATGGAATAAATTCACGTTTGTATTACCATCGGAAAATGGGGTTTTCAAAATGGGTGTGGCTTATAAAAGGGGCGTGTCATAATTATCGTTCAATTTATCGTTATCGCGGCTACATGTACGATAAACCGCGATATTGATTTAGGCCATTATCGCCCAGCCCTATTTTGAGGACTAAAAAAAAAAAAATCTATAGATCTGGTCTGAGTAATCAGTGTAGTTGTATTAAAAGTATTAAAGGGGGACTTCAAACTACTGCATGTAAAAAAAAAAAAATAAAAAAAAAGCTTTATTTATTCGTAAAAAAATTCTCCCCCCTAATAAAAATTTAAAATCACCCTCCTTTTCCCATTTTAGAAATAAAAATGCAAAAAAAAAAAAAAAATTCGGTATCACCACATGCGTAATCGCCCAAGCTATTGAATTATCACATTCCTGATCATTCATGATAAACTGTGTAAGCGCAAGAACCCGACAAAATGCAAAATTGCGCATTTTGTCAAAAAGTCGCATATATGCAAGCATGGTACAGGTGGAAAGAACATTTCATGGTGCAAAAAAATGGCACCTCACACAGCCCTAAAGACCAAAATATAAAAGTATTATAATCAAAATAGAGCCATTTGAAGAAGCATATTTTAACCCCTTCTCTTCCGGGCCAATTTTCTTTTTTGCGTTTTCGTTTTTTTCTCCTCGTGTTTAAAAGGCCACAGCACTTGCATTTTTTCACCAACACATCCACATGGGCCCTTATTTTTTGCGCGACTAATTTTACTTTGCAATGGCAGACTTAATTATTGATTAAAATATGCTGCAAAACCGGAAAAAAAAAATTCATATTATAAAATTAAATAAAAGGAAAAAGGAAAATAAAATGCAATATTTCTTATTTGAGGGGGGGTGTTTACGCCATGCGCCCTATGGTAAAACTGACAAGTTACGATACGATTACATCGAGATGTATATGCAAAGAAGGGGTCAGTGGAGTCTCAGTTACGAGTTTCAAAACGGGAATAGCCAGATATCTCTCTCCAGTTGCCAAGAGGTGCCTCCTAGTGGGGAGAGCACCAAACCACCCTCATACGTAGTCCCCTCAGGTCCTCACTCCGTTGCGAGCTTTGGGACCTAAATAGGAAAACACCAGGGTGGCCTGGTCGTTTGGTGCTCTCCCCACTAGGAGGCACCCCTTGGCAACGGACTTCCTTATCTGGAGAGAGGGATATCTGGCTATTCCTCCGTGTTTTGAGACTCGAGACTCCACAGACCCCTTCTTTGCATATTCAAATTTTGTAGGGGGTAATCAGTGGACACTCGTAAATGAGTACTCCATTGGATTTTTTCGCTGCTCTCCCAGAGTTCAGTGATTGTTGTGTTTTGTTGGTCTACAACGATATGTAACTTATGTAATTTTTATTTTATTTGATGGCTTTTAACCCCTTAAGGACAGAGCCAATTTCGATTTTTGCGTTTTCCTCCTTGTGCATCAAAGGCCATAGCACTTGCATTTTTCCACCTAGAAACCCACATGAGCCCTTATTTTTTGCGTCACTAATTGTACTTTGCAATGACAGGCTGAATTTTTGCATAAAGTACACTGCGAAACCAGAAAAAAATTAAAAGTGTGGTGAAATTGAAAAAAAAAACGCATTTTGTTTATTTGAGGGAAATGTGTTTTTACGCCATTCGCCCTGGGGTAAAACTGACTTGTTATGCACGTTCCTCAAGTCGTTACGATTAAAACGATATATAACATGTATAACTTATATTGTATCGGATGGCCTATAAAAAATTCAAACCATTGTCAACAAATATACGTCACTTATAACCGCTCCATTCCCAGGCTTATAGCGCTTTTATCCTTTGGTCTATGGGGCTGTTTCATTCTTTGCGCCATGATGTGTTCTTTCTATCGGTACCTTGATTGCGCATATACGACTTTTTGATCGCTTTTTATTACAATTTTTCTGGATTTGATGCGACCAAAAATGCGCAATTTTGCACTTTGGGATTTTTTTGCGCTTACGCCGTTTACCGTGCGAGATCAGGAATGTGATTAATTACTAGTTCGGGCGATTACGCACGCGGCGATAGCAAACATGTTTGTTTATTTATTTACTTTTATTTATAACCTGGGAAAAGGGGTGTGATTCTGACTTTTATTAGGGGAGGGGGATTTTTATTGACGACAACACTTTATATTTTTTTTTTACACATATACTAGAAGCCCCCCTAGGGGACTTCTAGTATATACACTTTGATTTCTCATTGAGATCTCTGCAGCATAGATATGCTGCAGAGATCCATGAGATCAGCACTCGTTTACTTCCGGCTGCTGCAGCCGGAAACAAACGAGTGCCGAGCCGGGGACGGCGCCATCTTGGAGCGGTCCCCGTCCGGCTTCAGAAACGGAGATCGCTCCTCCGGGATAACATCCAGGAGGAGCGATCTCCGCCACTAGACACCAGGGAGACGCTGGATCCGGTAATCGGATGCAGCTGTCATGTTTGACAGCTGCATCTGATTACTGTATTAGCGGGCACGGCGATCGGACCGTGCCCGCTAATACCTACGGTCCCGGGCTACAAGCGGCACCCGGGACCGCCGCGGTTCAGAGTGGTGTCGCAGCGCGGCCCCGCTCTGAGCTCCCTTACCGGCAATAGGGCGTACCTATACGCCCTTTGTCGTTAAGGGGTTAAAAAACTTAAATCCTTTCCAAAAAACGTAATGTTCATTAAAATTGCTCTATTCCCATGCTTATAGCGCTTTTATCCTTTGGTCTATAGGGGGTAAGTGAACAGTAATTTTTTTGCGTTATGATGTGCACTTTCTATCGGTACCTTACTTACTTATATGCGACTTTTTGATCGTTTTATGACAAATTTTCTGGATTTGACGCAACCAAAAATGCGCAATTCTGCACTTTGAATTTTTTTATGTTTACACCATTTACCGTGCGAGATCAGAAAATTATAATTTAATAGTTCTTACGCACGCGCACGTCACCAAATATGGTTTATTTATTTTTATTTATAAAATGGGAAAAGGGAGGCGATTTAAACTTTTATTAGGGGAGGGGATTTTTTTTATTATTAAAAAACTTTTTTTATTAACAGTAATTAGAAGCCCGCTGGGGGACTTCTATATACACAGCAATGATCTTCCATTGAGATCAATGCTGTGTATATAATAGAGCAGCGATCCATCAGATCGGTGCTCTATTATAATGGTCTGTAGCAGACCATATCTATGGAATGCAGAGACGGGTTAGCTGCATCTAACTGTCCTAATTAGTGGGCGCAGCAGAACGGTGGCACCCGCTAATAGCCACGGTCCCGTGCTGCGGCGCGGCCCCTCTCTGAAACCCCCCCCGCCCCCTGCAGGACGTGCCGATGTGAACTGAAGAGGGGCAGGGTTAAGGAAAAATTAAGATTGTAGTTGCAATGTATAATTGGTGTTGCAAAAAATGGCTCATGTGGGTCTGTAGGTGAAAACATGAAAGCACTATGGGTTTTTAAACACAAGGACGACAAAATAAAAGCACAAAATGTAAACTTTTCTCAGTCCTTAAGGGGATGCTCCAGCGTGGGGGCACTTTTTTGGGGGGACCGAGGAGGAGGTGGCTGAAATAAAAGACGTCCACTCACCTCCCCGTTTCCAGCGGCGGCTCCCGCATCACGGTGCTCCGGTGCCCGGCCGCTTCCAGGTGTCTGAAGCCGCCCGAGACGCTACGTCTCAGGGCCGCTCAGCCACTCAGTAAAGGAGGCGGGATCCGTTTGAAGTCCGCTCGGATCCCGCCTCCTTCACTGAGTGGCTGAGCGGCTCTGAGACGTAGCGTGTCCCCTGTCACTTACCGATCGGGACCCCCGCAGTGTGACTGCAGGGGTCCCGATCGTTAAAACGGACCGCCTGAGGTCTCTCACCTGCCTCCGTGCGGTCCGATCGGCGATCTGCTGCACTGAGCCTGCACAGGAAGGCTCAATGAGCAGAGCGCAGATAACACTGATCAATGCTATGCCTACCATGTTTATAACGCTTTTATCCTTTGGGGCTGACTGAGGTGCCATTTTTTGCTCCATGATGTGTTTTTTCTAACGGTACCTTGATTGCGTATATGCGACTCTTTGATCGCTTTTCATTACAATGTTTCTGGATTTGATGCGACCAAAAATGCTAAATTTTTGCACTTTGGCGGGTCTTTGCGCTTACGCCGTTTACCGTGCGAGATCAGGAATGTGATAATTGTTTGTGCGATTACGCACGCGGCAATACCAAACATGTTTATTTTTATTTATAAAATGGGAAAAGGGGGGTGATTCAGACTTTTATTAGGGGAGGTTTTTTTTTTTGATTAAAACACTTTTCACTTATACATGAATTAGAAGTCCTCCTGGGGGACTTCTGATTCAACTACACTCTGTATAACACAGCATTGATCCATGAGATTGGTGCTCTATTGTTCTGGTCTGCTGCAGACCATTGCAATAGAATACCGAGTCAGGATCAGCGTCATTCCAACGCTGAAGCCCGGCTAGGTAAGACCAAGGGATCCCTCCTCCCCGAACGCATCACGGGGGGGATCTCACGACTAGACACCAGGGATGAGCTGCAAATAACACTGTTAGATGCAGCTGTCATGTTTGGCAGCTGCACCTAACGGTGTTAATTAGTGGGATCGGCCGCTCCCACTAATAGCCGCGGGGTCCCGTGCTGCAGATAGCAGTCGGGATTGCGGCAGTTCAGAGCGGGGTCGCGGTGCGGCCCCCCACTGAACTCTTCTTGCGGACATAGGACGTACGTGTACGACATATGTCCTTAAGAGGTTAAAGAATGGGCCAAGTGTCACTTTTGCGTTTTCGTTTTTTCCTCCTCGCCTTCTAAGAGCCATAACTCTTTCATTTTTCTACCTACAGGGCCATGTGAGGGCTTGTTTTTTTTCAAGAGCAGGTGTTCTTTGTAATGCTATCTTTCAATGTGCCACAAAATGAATGACAGAACCAAAAAAAATATCATTTATGGGGTGAATTTGGGTCAAAAAATGCAATTCCGCAAATTTTGGGGGGCTTTCATGTTTACGTAATGCACTTAACTTATTTTTATTAGCAGTAATTTTTATTAGCAGTAATTTTTTTGCAAATAGGCATATTTAAAATGGCCGTATTATAACTCCTATAGCGCATTTATTTTTTCACCTACGGGGTCGTATGGGGTGTCATTTCTTGCTCCATGATCTATAGTTTTTATCAGTAAAAACTTTTTCTAGATCAAAATTTATTGATTGTTTTTTATGAATTTTTCTATACATAAAATGTCATTAAAAAAATGGCAAGGGGGTGATTTGCACTTTTATTGGGGGAGGGGCTTTGGGGCATTTTGTAACATTTATTTTTTTTTTTTTTACACTTTTATAGTTCCCTTAGGGAACTATCACTTACATATATTGGTTGAGTAACACTGATCACTGCTATGCAATAGCATAGCAGGGATCAGTGTTGTCTGTGATCTTCTGCCTGAGGCAGACTGTACCAGGAGATCAGACTGCATGGAAGTAAGTAGCAAACCTCCGGCAGTCAGGAAATGTGATCGGGACCCCCTGCATGCTGCAGGGATCTCCATTGCTAAGTGACCGGAGATGCTCCGGTCACTTATACTAAAACATGTCGTTTGAGCGGCGGCCTGCCATTGAGGGTGAGGGCCTGGCTGCAGATAGCGGCCGTTCCTCACCCACTATGGGGCGGGCTCAGCTCGTGAGGGGCGTAAATGTATGCCCGCTTTTGTTAAAGAAGTCCGGTGAAATTTTTTTTTCTATAGTTCCTCCCCACATGTAAAGTTATATAACTTTTAAATGTACACTGGTTTCTGATTCCCCAGCCTTACCCCACTTTTCTCCTTCGCTTTCGCTGCCGGAAGTTGTGTAGTTCCTGCTTCATTACTGATGTCACAACGATCTCTGGTCCCAGAGTGCTTCCCTGGGTCGTGACGTGGAGCCGGCAACGTCACGATCCAGGGCGTTCCTCCCTGTGGGCCGGTAACTCCCCTCCTTCTCTGGCACGCCTCCCAGCCAATAATGTCAGGACAGGGGCGTTCTGGAGGCGTCCCTGCATAATCCACTGTGTCCGGAGATGAAGGAGACAGCGGCTGCAGGCGAGTACCCTCTCCTATCCACCCTCCCTCCCTCCCTGTAGCAGCAGAGATCGCTGGACTGTACAGTGGATGTGACACAGACCATAGCTGTATGTGGAGCAGAGCGGCTGGCAGGAGCTTGTAGTGCTGGGAATCAGAAACTACCGCACTACAAGTTTCAGCCAGCCGCTCTGCTCCACATACAGCTATGGTCCCAGCAGCAGCCTGTGTCCCATCCTCCTTCCAGCAGCCTGTGTACAGCCGTCCCCTGTCCCGTCCAGCAAGAAGGGGTCACGGCTGGGTTATACAGCGATGCGTTCATTGCTGCTGCTACAGGGAGAGAGGAGGGAGAAGGGAGGGGGTGGACAGGAGCGAGTACTCGGCTGTAGCCTCTATCTCCTTCATCTCCGGACACTCATTTACTCACTCCCTCCGCTCTCTCCCCCCTCCCTCCTCTCACCCTGTAGCAGTAGTAGAGAACGCAGCGCTGTATAACCCAGCCGTGACCCCTTCTTGCTGGACACAGGGGACGGCTGTACACAGGCTGCTGGATGGAGGATGGGACACAGGCTGCTGCTGCTGTATCTGGAGCAGAGCGGCTGGCAGGAGCTTGTAGTGCTGGGAATCAGAAATCAGCCGAAGTATGCCCCGCACTACAAGTTTCAGCCAGCCGCTCTACACCCCAGGCTGTCTTCCTCTCCTGTATACAGCTTGTAGACTGTATGCACGCTGGAAGGGAGGGGAAAACAGAGGGGGTGTTACAGGGGGAAGGCAGTCGTGCCGAGGGGGCTTCTGGGAGTTGTAGTAGAAGGGCTGAGTCTGTGTTCTGACTAAACCGGAAGTGAAGAGGAGCATCAGGCTTGTGAAAATGACTGATCTGTGTGGACAAAAAGGCCAATTCTGGTGGAATAGCTTCACATGGGTGTGGGAAGTAGTATCCCAGATGCAAAAGCAATTTTTTTTTTTGTCATGTGGCTGGACTTCTCCTTTAAGGGGTTAAGAGATTAAGGCCAGTTTCAAATGTACTATATCGCAGCCGATCTCACACTGCAAGTTCCACTGCGATACCTGGTACAGTCATATTCTATGGCCTTTCTAAAGCCCCTTCGCACTTAACCCACTGCTGGCGGGCTTATACGTTACCTGTCCACGCTCTCGTTAAATGCGGAAAGGAACATATTAGTTTCGGAGCAGTGGGATGAATGGGAAGGGGCTGTACATTCTCTCAGCAGAATGAAAAATTTGCGAGGACGTAAAGCCACATAAAATGACAGGACCAGGCACCGCAGCGGATTTAGCTGCAGAACTCGCTGTGTGAAAACTTCTGCGATGTGGTACGTGTATAATTGGCCTTAGCGAGATCCTATCTAAACATAACACACTGTACATCACTAACTAGCGAGATTTGCCCCAATTCGTGAATGGAATCCTAACGGATCTCATTAAAGCAGCTAAACAATTGTAGCTACAATAGTGGGACTATTGCACAGTAATGTTTTGTAAAACACCTGTTACTGTGACAAAAATTGGGAAATGTCAAATTTAAAAATGTCAATGTTCAGCCAGTCAATCTTTAAAAGAAAAGCAGTGGACATTGGTGGATCAGTAGCAGGGAAGTGTTTAAATAATGAATTAAAAGGGTGGGATATTGGCAGCGAGCATGGATGGACCAAAAGAACAAAGAGTGTGGTTTACACTATAAAGTATGAGTGGTTAGACATGTATTCATTCATAAACAGGCACGAAAAGGGGGGGTTGAAACATAAATAAATGAATGAATGTTTATAGTAGTAACGTGTAATCCAGTCCTGAGCAGATGCCAGCTCCTGCTGGCCAATGGAGAGAGTGAGTGTCCAGTATCCTAGTAACAGGAGGCGGGCCCTGAGTGGTGTGCTCAGAAGTCTGGTAACATGATATGGAGAGGCCAATGGAGAACAAGCAGAGGGATGTAGCAGAGTAGTGGAGAGGAGTGGGTAAGAAACTGGACTGACAGTGAATAATTGGAGTATCAGTCAGCAAATATAATGGGAGGAGAAGGAGGAGGACAATAAAATATGATGTATATGGGGCACTAGAAAAGAGAATTATAGTATAAAAAAAAAAAAAAAAAAAAATGTGAATAGCTGTGACCCGTCTCTAAAAGAGGGATGAGCTGTTGTAAGGTCAGGGCAGAAGGAGGGGGAGGGCGGAGAAATGAACAGTGACATTATGCAGTAGATACAAGACATATGATCAACCTATGTTTTTAACCCCTTGCCGCATATGGACGTAACGGCACGTCCAAATCTGCATACAGTTCCTGCAGATGGACGTGCCGGTACGTCCACGGGATGACAGGGGCGCAGGAGCTGCACTCCTGTCATCCCCGGCGGGGCCCGGCTGTCAGTGATAGCCGGGCACCCGCCGCAACTGCAGAGATCCGCGCCGTGCCCGAATCCCGGCAGTTAACCCCTTAGTGACCACCGATACGGCGGTCACTAATGGGCCGGCGCTGCAGTGCTTTTCATCTCCCCCCACCGTGAATCCACGGTGGGGGGAGATGAAATAAGTGAATCAGACCCCAGATCAACCCCCCCCCCCCCCCCCTCCTAGTAGCCAGTCACTAACCCCCCTCCCCCGGCGGCCATCCAAGATGGCCGCCGCCATCGCTGTGAACAGAGTATATCTGTTCACAGCGATGGAAATGTAAAAATGAATTAAAACCCCATGCTCTCCGCCACCGGAGCTAGCGGAGAGCATGGGGCAGTGATCGGTGACCCCCCTGTGGGGTCCCGGAACAGGCGATCGGCGGTATATACTATATACCGCCGATCGCCTGTTCACAGTGCAGGGATGCACTTTTTATCCCCTGTCACCATCAATGATTGGTGACAGGGGATAAAAAGTGTCAGGGTCCGTCTCCCAAGTCGCCCCCCACCCCCCCAGTCACCCCCCATCCCCCAGTCACCCCCCTACCCCTTATACGTTACCTGATCCTGGAGCTCCTTCCTCCTCGACATCCTGGCTGGTTATGAAGTGTGCATGCGCTTCACAACCAGCCAGCTCTGAAAATTTAAAGTAAAAGAGACCAATTTGGTCTCTGTCACTGAACTATGATTACTGTGATAGAAAATATCACAGTAATCATAGTGATACAGTGAAAATGAATGTATAAAGTACAAAAAGTGACACTTTTTATTATAGTAATAATTGCAGTTTACTCCTAAATTACCCCTAACCCCCCCAGATTACCCGTAACTACCGCAGGTTGTCCGTAATCACGTCAGATTGCACGTAACCCCCCAGATTACACGTAACCACCGCACGTTGCCCGTAACCACCGAACGTTGCCCGTAACCACCCCAAATTACATGTACCCACCCCAGATTACCTATAAACACTTCAGTTTATCCGTAACAAATCTAGATTGTCTGCAACCCCCCAGGTTTCCCTAACCACCGCAGGTTGCCGTAATCATGCCAGATTACATGTAACCCCCCCCCCCAGATTGCACGCAACCACCGCAGGTCGCCTCTGACCACCGCACCTTGCCTCTGACCACCGCACCTTGCCACTGACCACCCCAAATTGCCCGTAACCACGCCAGATTACAGGTACCCACCTCAGATTACCTATGAGCACTTCAGTTTATCCGTAACCACCCCAGATTGCCGGTAACCAACCCACGTTGCCCGTAACCACCTCATGTTTACCGTAACCACAGCAGGTTGCCTGTAACCACCCTAGATTGCCTGTAACCACAGCAGGTTGCCTGTAACCACCCCAGGTTGTCCGTATCCACATCAGGTTGCCTGTAACCACCCCAGGTTGCCTGTAACCACCCCAGGTTGTCCGTATCCATGTCAGGTTGCCTGTAACCACCCCAGGTTGTCCGTATCCACGCCACGTTGCCTGTAACCACCCCAGGTTGCCTGTATCCACCCCACGTTGCCCGTAACCACCCCAGGTTGCCTGTGACCACCCCATGTTCACCGTAACCACCCCAGGTTGTCAGTATCCACCCCAGATTACCCGTAACCACCCCATGTTAACCGTAACCACCCCAGGTTGCCCGTAACCAACTCCAGATTACCCGGAACCACCCCACGTTACCTGTAATCTCATTTTCTTTATTGTATTTTAGTAACTGTGCTTTTCTAATAACTGTTACTAGCTGCGGTTTTGCTCCAGCAAATTGGTGCTCCTTCCCTTCTAAGCCCTGCTGTGTGCCCATACAGTGGTTTATGCCCACATATGGGGTACTGTTCTACTCAGGAGAAACTGCGTTACAGATTTCGGGGTACATTTTTTCTCCTGTTCCTTGTGAAATTTAGAAATTTCAAACTAAATGAACATATTATTGGAAAAATTCGAGTTTTTCATTTTTACTGGCCAATTTTGAATACTTTCTTCCAATACCTGTGGGGTCAAAATGCTCACCACACACCAAGATGAATTCTTTGAGGGGTGCACTTTCCAAAATGGGGTGTCTTATGGGGGGGGGGGGGGGGGTTACTCCGCTGGCACTACAGGGGCTCTGCAAACGCACCTGGCTCTCAGAAACCTCTTCAGAAAAATCGGCACTGAAAATGCTAATTGGCGCGCCTTTCCTTCTGAGCCCTCCTGTGTGCCCATACAGGGGTTTATGCCCACATATGGGGTATCGTTGTACTCAGGAGAACCTGTGTTACAGATTTTGGGGTGAACTTTCTCTCCTGCTCCTCAATAAATTGAGAAATTTCAAACTAAAGGAATATATTATTGGAAAAATTCGTGTTTTTTATTTTTACTGTCTACTTTTAAATACTTTCCTCTAATACCTGTGGGGTCAAAATGGTCACCACACCCCAAAATGAATTCTCTGAGGGGTGCACTTTCCAAAATGGGGTGACTTATGAGGAGATTTTACTCCGCTGGCACTACAGGGGCTCTGCAAACGCACCTGGCGCTCAGAAACTTCTTCAGCAAAATCTGCATTGAAAAGGCTAATTGGCGCTCCCTTCCTTCTGAGCCCGGCTGTGTGCCCATACAGTGGTTTATGCCCACATATGGGGTACCGTTCTACTCAGGAGACCCTGCGTTACAGATTTTGGGGTACTTTTCTTTCTTGTTCCTTGTGAAATTGAGAAATTTCAAACTAAACGAACATATTATTGGAAAAATTCGAGTTTTTCATTTTTACTGTCTTAATTTTGAATACTTTCCTCTAATACCTGTGGGGTCAAAATACTCATCCTACCCCAAGATTAATTCTTTGAGGGGTGTACTTTCCAAAATGGGGTGACGTTTGGGCGGGTTCTATTCTGCTGACACTACAGGGGCTCTGCAAATGCACCTGGTGCTCAGAAACAGCTTTTCCAATGCAGATTTTGCTGAAGACAATTGGCGCTCCCTTCCTTCTGAGCCCTGCTGTGTGCCCATACAGTGGTTTACGCCTACATATGGGGTACCGTTGTACTCATGAGAACCTGCGTTACAAATTTTGGGGTGCTTTTTCTCTCATGTTCCTTTTTAAAATGAGAAACTTTAATCTAAACGTATATATTATTGGAAATTTTTAATTTTCCATTTTTTTACGGCCTAATGGTGAATACTTTGCTCCAGCCCCTGTAGGGTTAAAATGCTCATTATACCCCTAGATTAATTCTTTAAGGTGTGTAGTTTCCAAAATGGGGTCACTTATGGGGGTTTCCAGTATACAAGCCTCCTAAATCAACTTAAAAAAAGAACTGGTCCCTAAAAAAATCAGTTTTGGAAACTTTCACGAAAATGTGGTATTTTGCTGATAAATTTCTAAGCCCCGTAACACCCTAAAAAAGTAAAATATGTTTATGAAATGAAGCCAGAATAAAGAGGACACATCGGTAATGTGACTTAGTAACTAATTTATGTGCTACGACTTTCTTTTTTTAGAAGCAGAGGATTTCAAAAGTTCATAAAATGCTAATATTTTACATTTTTCATGATATTTTGATGTTTTTCACAAAAAACACACAAAGTAGTGACCAAATTTTGCCACTAATATAAAGTGCCATATGTGACGAAAAAACAATCTCAGAATCGCTAGCATACGTTAAAGCATCACTGAGCTATGAGCGCATAAAGTGAGACAGGTCAGATTTTGAAAAATGAGCCTGGTCATTAAGGCCCAAATAGGCTTAGTCTTGAAGGGGTTAATGCATTCGTTTAGTCCAGCGGGTAACAGGGTTCGCAAGGTATAAATCCAGAAATTTTCCCTTTGTTTTAGTTTTGAGAATCGTTGACAATTGTCTTTGTGTATTTGTTCGATTGGGGTAACTTTAAATTCGGAGAAGTCACTGCTATGTTCTAATGCTGCACGTCTGGAGATGCTGTGTAACATGAATCCATTGTTGGTGTTGGCTATATGCTTGTTCAGCCTGCTTCTCAGGGTCTGGATGGTCCGTCCCACATACTGTAGTCCGCAGGTACATTCTATCAGATAGATGACATAATCTGAATTACAAGTCATATGAGATTTTATTTCGTAGGTGGTACCTGTTTGATTGGATGTAAAGTATTTCTGTTTATGATTTATGGTGCTGCAACATTTGCATGTGGTGTGGCCACACTTATAGCTCCCAGAAAGTGCAAGGAAGTTACTGTTATTTCTCTGGGAAGGTTTGTTACTTTTGAGTTTACTGGGGGCTAGAAGGTTTTTCAGCGTGCGTGCTCTCCTGAATGTGATGCAAGGGGCTGCAGGGAGGATGTCCTTTAGATAGGGATCTTGTTTGAGTATAGGCCAATGTTTCTTTAGAATGGCTTTAATGGCTTTATTTTCATTGGTGAAAGTAGTGACGAAGTTACAGGTTGTCACCATAGGCATATTGGTTCGTTGGCTGGGAAGTAAACAGGTTTGCTGAGTGAGTGTATTTGCCCTCCTTTGGGATGATTTGATTAGAGTTGATGGGTATCCTTTGGCCTTGAACCTTTTGGAAAGCGTTTTACATTGTGTATGGTAATCGCGATTGTTGGAACCATTCCGGCGTATTCTTCTAAATTGTCCGAAAGAGATATTGGTGAGCCATTTTTTGAAATGTGCACTTTTGAAATGGATGTAGTTGTTACTGTCCACTGGTTTGAAATAATTTTTAGTTTCTATGGTATTGCTTGTGGTATGTGATACTATGATATCCAGAAAGATAGCATGATTGGTAAAAACTGTGTGTGTGAACTGTAGGCCCCAGTTGTTGGCGTTGATGCTGGACACAAATGTATCAAGTTCCTCAGGTGACTCTTTCCATATGATGAATATATCATCGATGTATCTTTTGTAAGTGACAACTTTGGATAACAGGGGGTGAGTATAGATGGTTTCAATCTCGCACAGGCCAACAAAGAGATTTGCGAAACTGGGTGCGAATTTCGTCCCCATAGCGGTGCCGCGCTCTTGGAGGTATATATGTCAGTTGAATGTGAAGTAGTTATGTTTAAGAATGAAGCTGGTACTGTTGAGAATGAATTCTTGTTGTACTGGAGGCATATTGGGGTCCAAAGAAAGGAAATGGACAATAGCTTGGTGGCCTAGGACATGGTCAATTATCGTGTATAATGATGTAATATCCATGGTAAGAAAAAGATATGAGTCTTCCCAGGGGATGTTAATGATAGCCTGGATGAAATCTGATGTATGCATTTAGGTCCACAAACAGGTCGTAGGCCGCTAAGCTATTGCCCATTTTCTTTCTTTGGACCCAAATATGCCTCCAGCACAACAAGAATTCATTCTCAACAGTATCAGCTTCATTCTTAATCATAACTACTTCACATTCAACGAACATATATACCTCCAGGAGGGCGGCACCGCTATGGGGACGAAATTCGCGCCCAGTTTCGCTAATCTCTTTGTGGGCCTGTTCGAGATTGAAACCATCTATACTCACCCCCTGTTCTCCAAAGTTGTCACTTACAAAATATGATATATTCATCATATATAAAGGGTCACCTGAGGAACTTGATACAAAAAATGGCTCACCAACATCCCTTTCGGACAATTCCGAAGAAGACGCCGGAATTGTTCCAACAATCGTGATTACCACACACAATGTAAAACGCTTTCCAAAAGGTTCAAGGCCAAAGGATACCCAATCAACTCTAATCAAATCAACCCAAAGGAGGGCAAATACACTCACTCAGCAAACCTGTTTACTTCCCAGCCAACGAACCATTATGCCTATGGAGACAACCTGTAACTTCGCCACTACTTTCACCAATGAAAATAAAGCCATTCTAAAGAAACATTGGCCTATACTCAAACAAGATCCCTATCTAAAGGACATCCTCCCTGCAGCCCCTCGCATCACATTCAGGAGAGCACGCACGCTGAAAAACCTAGCGGTGTGAGGAGATGTCTGACTGTGTAGGTGGTGGCTAACGGATCATCGCGCAATGTGTGTATGGGATCTGTGACGTCACACAACGACCAATATACCTGAATATCATCATAAACCTATTACCGGGGGCGTGGCCTGCATCCGAGGAGACAAGACGTGTCCTGCTCGAGCCCCGGTTTTCCGGGCCATCATCAGCGGCTTTACCGCTTTGTTTTTTATTTCTTTTTGATCCGGAGATTCCTGAAAGACTTCTCTGCCCATCCAGATGTCTTCCACATCAAGAAAAGCCTCAGCGGCAGCCCGGAGGAAGTAACAATCTTCTCTTCCGACGGCGGGAAAAAAACAAGATGGTGCTGGTCTACTGGCGGGAGGCTCTGTATGCGGAGGTACTTAAGACTTTGCGATCTCCTTCACCTCCCTAATCTTCAGCATCCGAACAAGTGACCGTGGAGAAAGATAATGCTCCCTCCCGTGCGGCTAAACTGAGAACCCGAAAGAACAAGAATGCGGGCTCAAGCCTTCAGAATCAAGATGTCGGGGTCCCCGACCAGCCTCACAACCAATTGCGTCCACCGGCAGAACTTCCACGGACCGCTTCTCTCCTACCAGCCGGAGAATCCCCGAACTCCTTCTCATCTTCCATTGCGGATCTTTCCCTGTTATTCTCAGAGGATGTGAGTACCTCAGAGACTCTAGCCTCTTCTTTAGCATCCCTGATACCATCTTCTCCCGCATTACCGGAGCCTGCTGCACCTCAGAGTGTTATTGAATCTGGGGCTCTCTCACCAATGGACCCTGAATTTCAGTGCATGCCTCTATTGGATGCTACAGTGACTGTTACCGACTCTTCTCCTCCGCCAGTTGAATTTATTAGCCCTTGACTCGTGTCCCCATCCCTCTTCGCCATCTCATCCTACGATGTACGTTCTGACCTCCCGATTTCTGATGGAGGTGAAGAGGGATACTGATAAACACTTTGACTGTATGCCCCCATTGCCTGTCCCCCTGCTCAAAGACTGGCTCTCATCGTTTAGAGATTCCCTATTGATGGGATTGGACCGGCTCTTTTCTTCCCTGTCTTCCTCTGTGAGAGTGGTGGAAGACAGGGATCTGCTTGCTGAACTTAAACTGAGCGAAACGATTGAGGCCCATAACGCACTGTCGGACCCATGTAAACGGTTGGAGGAGGAAATGCATTTATTGAGAGACAAACTTATTAAGCAAGTCGATTTCAGTAGACGGAATAATCTTAAACTCCGCAACATTCCGGAGTCGGTTACCCCACCGGAGCTGCCTGCCTTCATTCAATCTCTGATTAAACATTCCTTACCAAACACACCTAATCGGGAAATTATTGTGGACTGGGCGAGGAGAATCCCCAAACCCTAACATCTTCCTCCCTCAACGCCTAGAGATACCATAGCACGTATCCAATTTTTGCATGTGAAGTCTGCATTATTGCAGTCATTGAGAGAAGGTACGAAGTTATCTGAGCAGTATCGGGACACTGAACTGTTTTCGGACCTCTCCCCGGAGACCCTCCGAGCATGTAGATCCTACGCTTCTATTACCAGGATACTTCGAACCAAAAACATCAAGTACAGGTGGATTAATTCTGCCCAATTGATGATTGACTATGGGAATCTCAAATACCATGTTGCAAATGTGGAGGACAATCGGAAGTTACTTAGTGCCTGGAACTTGCAATGAATGTTTACCTACCTGGACACTATTTGGTCCCTTGCTGGACTATATACCCCTCACACCATCTTTTGCCGTGGATGCTCCTTAAGCGTTCCGGCACATGTTTATTTAGCGTTTACCTGCTACTCCTAGGATTGTTTTCTTAGCTTGTGCTACACGTCTCTGTGATTATGGTCTCTTTTCATCAGCTAGCATACCTTTCAGTGTAATCTTAGCTTGCTCTGTTAGCCAATTACACCTCTAGTTTTTCCCCATTCAAATTTCAAGCTTATTTAAGCTTATTTATCAGCACATTGTACGCTTCTTATATGTTACTATCTGCCTATGTAAACTTTTTTTGAAAAACCTGATAAAAACTTATTGAAACAGAAAAACTTTCTAGCCCCCCGTAAACTCAAAGTAACAAACCTTCCCAGAGAAATAACAGTAACTTCCTTGCACTTTCTGGGAGCTATAAGTGTGGCCACACCACATGCAAATGTTGCAGCACCATAAATCATAAACAGAAATACTTTACATCCAATCAAACAGGTACCACCTACGAAATAAAATCTCATATGACTTGTAATTCAGATTATGTCATCTATCTGATAGAATGTACCTGCGGACTACAGTATGTGGGACGGATCATCCAGACCCTGAGAAGCAGGCTGGAAAGCATAGAGCCAACACAAACAATGGATTCATGTTACACAGCATCTCCAGACATGCAGCACTAGAACATAGCAGTGACTTCACCAAATTTAAAGTTACCCCAATCGAACAAATACACAAAGACAATTGTCAACGATTCTCAAAACTAAAACAAAGGGAAAATTTCTGGATTTAAACCTTGCGAACCCTGGTACCCGCTGGACTAAACGAATGCACTGAAAACATAGGTTGATCATATGTCTTGTATCTACTGCATAATGTCACTGTTCATTTCTCCACCCCCCACCCACTCCCTCTTCCTATATACCAGCTCTGACCATTTATCAACTCCCCCACGTATTTGATACCATATCCATATTTAAAGGGGTAGTGCGGCAGTAAACAATTATTCTCAGAATAACACACATTACAAAGTTATACAACTTTGTAATGTATGTTATGTCTGTGAATGGCCCCCTTCCCCGTGTCCCACCACCCCCACCCGTGTACCCGGAAGTGTGGTGCGCTATACATACCTGTCACGTGCCGACTCGTCTCCCTTCAGTCTGCGATGTCGTCTTTGGACGGCCCGGTGGAATCCCTCTGAGCATCCTGAGTGCTGGCCGCCCTCTTCAGCGTCATCAGATGCTCAGCCGCGATTGGCTGAGCACAGTTTGGCTCAGCCAATCGCGGCTGAGCAGCTGATGACGCGGCAGAGGGCGGCCGGCACTAAGGACGCTCGGAGGGATTCGGCCGAAGACGACATCGCTGACTGAAGATCGGAGACGAGTCTGCACGTGACAGGTATGTATAGCGCACCACACTTCTGGGTACACGGGTGGGGGTGGGGGGACACAGGGAAGGGGGCCATTCACAGACATAACATACAGTGAGTCCAAGAAGTATTTGATCCCTTGCTGATTTTCTTTGTTTGCCCACTAATAAAGACCTGATCATTCTATAACTTTTAATGGTAGGTGTATTCTTACATGGAGAGACAGAATATTAAAAAGAAAATCCAGAAAATAAATCTAAGGAATATATATTAATTGATTTGTATTTCATGGAGTGAAATAAGTATTTGATCCCTTAGTATTCATTAGCAGTTCTGGCTTTTACAGACCAGTTAGACACTCCCAATCAACTTGTTACCTGACCTGAAGCCACCTGTTCTCACTAATCACTTGTGTGAAAAACAACTGTCCACAGAATCAGACAGATCACACAGATTTCAAGTCTCCAACATGGGTAAAACCAAAGAGCTGTCACAGGACCTCAGAGTCAGAATTGTTGACCTACACAAAGCTGGAATGGGCTACAAAAAGATTAGTAAGGTGTTGGATGTGAAAGTAACAACTATTGGTGCAATTATCAGAAAGTTTAAAGAGTATAACATGACAATCAACAGACCTCGGCCCGGTGCTCCAAAGATGATTTCGCCTCGTAGGGTGGCAATGATGCTGAGAACAGTCAGAAATCGTCCTGCAACCACTTGGCAGGAGTTAGCAAATGACCTGAAGGCAGCTGGGACCACAGTTTGCAAGGAAACAATTGGCAACACTTTGCGCAACAATGGATTCACATCCTGCAGTGCCCGAAAGGTACCCCTGCTGAAAAGAGCACATGTGGAGGCGCGCCTCAAGTATGCCAATGATCATTTGAAAGATGAACCAAGTTATTGGGAGAAGGTTTTGTGGTCAGATGAGACCAAAATTTAACTTTTTGGCCTCAACTCCACCCGCCATGTGTGGAGGAAGAAAAATGCTGCCTATGACCCCAAGAACATGGAAGTGGAAGCATAAAGTTTTGGGGGTGTTTCTCTGCCAAGGGTACAGGCTACTTCACCGCATCACTGGGAAGATGGATGGAGCCATGTACTGCACAATCCTGAGGGACAACCTCCTCCCCTCTGCCAGGGTTCTGAAAATGGGCCGTGGTTGGGTCTTCCAACATGATAACAACTCTAAACATACAGCAAAGGCAACAAAGGATTGGCTCAAGAGAAATCACATTAAGGTCATGGAGTGGCCCAGCCAGTCGCAAGACCTCAATCCGATCGAAAATCTATAGAGGTAGCTGAAGGTCAGAATTGCCAAGCGACAGCCCACCAACTTTCATGATTTAGAGAGAATCTGCAAAGAAGAGTGGGCCAAACTTGTGGTTAACTACAACAAACGTCTCACCGCTGTGCTTGCAAACAAAGGCTTTGCTACTAAGTATTGAGTGTGTTTGGCAAGAGGGATCAAATACTTATTTTCCTAATTAAAATACAAATTATTATATTCTTTAAAATTATATTCTGGATTTTTTTCTTGATATTCTGTCTCTGCATGTTAGAATATATCTACCATTAAAAGTGCTGAAGGATAGTGTCTTTATTAGTGGGCAAACAAAGAAATTAGCAAGGGATCAAATACTTCTTGGACTCACTGTACATTACAAAGTTGTATAACTTTGTAATGTGTGTTATTCTGTGAAAAATTGTTTACCGCCGCACTACCCCTTTCATTCATTTCACTTTATACCCTATACATTATCTGTTATAACATTGTAGTATATATTCCATTAAGCTGCCACATACAATTTGACCCTTTTCACCTGCTTATATAGCTACACTCACCTTATCCCTCCTGATGTATTCAAAATACCCTTTCCTTCCATTTTACCCCTGTCCATTTGCTTGCTCACTCACTCCTCTCTGCTACATTGAATCAGCTCAGCTACATCCCTCCATTGAGTTCACTCAAAGCCACTCCCCCTTACCTCCCCCTCCTTCTGCCCTGACCTTACAACAGCTCATCCCTCTTTTAGAGACAGGTCACAACTTTTCACATTATAATTTTTTTTTTTTTTACTATAATTCTCATTTCTAGTGCCCCATATACATCATATTTTATTGTCCTTCTCATACAGTCTATCCTCCTCCTCCCATTATATTTGCTGACAGATACTCCAATTATTCACTGTCAGTCCAGTTTCTTACCCACTCCTCTCCACTACTCTGAATCAGCTCTACTACATCCCTCTGCTTGTTCTCCATTGGCCTCTCCATATCATGTGACCAGACTTCTGAGCACACCACTCAGGGCCCTCCTCCTGTTACTAGGATACTGGACACTCACTCTCTCCATTGGCCAGCAGGAGCTGGCATCTGCTCAGGACTGGATTACACCGTTACTACTATAAACATTCATTCATTTATTTATTTATGTTTCAACCCCCCCTTTTCATGCCTGTTTATGAATGAATACATGTCTAACCACTCATACTTTATAGTGTAAACCACACTCTTTGTTCTTTTGGTCCATCCACACCTTGGACCTCCTGATGCATCATGTTACTATTGTCCACTGTTTACTATTGCTTAGCCCCGCCCCCTCGGCGTACATGCAATCTGATGAAGGGAGATGCAACTCCCTTATGTACATTTTTACTGATTTTATCCAATAAATCAGCCATTTTATGTTTTATACTATACTCGTTGTGAAGGAATTTTTGGCAGCGCCAGGATACCTACCCAGGTACTTTTTTCTTCTCTCTACTGTATCTAACAATGTAGTAGAGGGGGGCTGGCCTAACAAAGGAACGCTAGTTAAGCCAGCCTCCATCTACAAGTGAGGTCATTAACAAAAGATGGCGCCAGCAGAAGATCCCGTGGTGGAGAGGTATCAGGCACGTATGACTTACATTCCCAGGGGTATGCAGAGGGGCTGCAGCAGCCGTGACACACAGTGAAACTGACTGATCAGGCTGCTTAATGCTGAACTTTATGAGGTACAGGGGGGACTGTGTGACAGGAAGGACATAGATCCCCTTGCTGCCTGGCTGAATCTGTACAGGCAGTGGGTTCTGTGAATATAATTTTATTTGTTATGTAAGAGCAGCAGAGATGTTTTTCAGCAAATGTTTCCCACCTGTGCCCCAAAGGTCAAGTGTCCATCCTCCTCTCCCCCAAAAAGTCTTCTGTCTCTTACCCCACCCAACCTCCTGCACCCTTGGGGTGTCCAGTGATAAACTGCTACTATAGGAGAGGTGTGACTATAAATCGCAGTGTCGATCTCCAGGGGTGGTGCTTTGTTAGGAATAAGGTAACTGAATGTGGTTACTTTGCAACCAAGAGTGACAGAGATTGATTTCTTGCAGCTGTTGTATCGCACCCACTTGTGTGTCATAATGAGACTCTGTTAAATTACCTTACCACCACAGCACAGTCCAGACAGAGCCCTAGTACTACTCTAATATGGGTTCTGCTACTTTGCCTGCATCCCTCTCTGCCTCTCTGACAGAACTTCACTGCCACCCTGTATCCTTTTCTGCCTCCCTACAGAACCTCCCTGCCTCTCTTGCTCCATATCTACTGAACCACCCTTTATCCCTCTCTGCCTCCCTACAGAACTTCCC
The DNA here is from genome assembly GCF_027789765.1 of Dendropsophus ebraccatus. Classification (NCBI taxonomy): domain Eukaryota; kingdom Metazoa; phylum Chordata; class Amphibia; order Anura; family Hylidae; genus Dendropsophus; species Dendropsophus ebraccatus. The sequence continues at coordinate 82,285,399 of NC_091461.1, forward strand.
TGCATCCCTCTCTCCATCTCTACAGAACCTCCCTGTCACCCTGCACCCCTCTCTGCCTCGCAACAGAACCTCCCTGCTACCCTACAGAATCTCCCTGGCACCCCGGATCCCTCTCTGCCTCTCTACAGTAACTCCCTACCACCCTGCTCCTTATTTCTCCTGCCGAGTGCACCCTAAATCAAAATCCCTGCTAATGTGTCCCTGCACAGAGCACAGACTACCTTCCACCTTCTTTCCTCGCCTGCTTAGTCCTTGGCACATTTTGACAACCTCTCACAACCTTTAACCACACAGAAAAGACCCCTTGCAGGAGGTATAATGTGTATTATAATTAATTTCCATGTGTAGTAAATTCAGTGGGTGCAGTATATGGCAGTATTATATTCAGAGGGTGAAGTATGTGGCAAGTGTCGTAAACTACAATGAAGGCAGACCACGCAACTGCAGGGGGGCCTGGCGAAGCATGGTCTGCCTCTATGGTATTCCCTCCAGACCAGCATACTCATACTCTTCTGGTCTGGCATAGTCCTTGTCACCCAGTGTTCGTTGTCCCGGCTCCCTAGAGCACAAGTGAACTAAGTAACGGTGGGAGAAGCCAGGCTGGTTGAGAATATGGGGGGTGGGGGAACTATGTACAGGATTCATGGGGCCCATACAGTTTTTTTTGCTACGGGGCCTCATGAATCCTAGTTATACCCAGTGTGGCAATATTATATTTAGGAGGGGTCAAGGATATAATTGTGTAAAAGTAAAATCCACACACAATACTCCACAGTTGTCCTATAGTGGCCTTTAATACTGTCCAAAGTTGTGTTTAAGGCTATACAGTAAAGTCAGTCCTTAAGAGGTGTAAAGAGACTGGAAGTGTAGCTGACAAAAATATGTATAAAATTAGACAGGAGGATTTTAATGCTGCTTGGCCCCAAATAAGGAAGAAATAGCAAAATTTGTGGAGGGAAATAAAACTTCCTTCCAATATATTAGTGACTGGAAGAAAGAAAAACGACAGCATTACAAAATGTAATGGGGAGATTACCTTCATGGAAGCAGGCAAATCAATTGCAAATTGTTAGAATACTACTTCTGCTAAGTTTTTTCAGAAGGCAGTATAGGGGAAAAAAAAAAAAAAAAGTGGTTGGACAATGTGGTTGGACATTTTTATTTATTTTAGAAAGGTACGTTCACATGTACCAGATCCGCAGAGGATTTCACGCTGCAAATTCGCAGTGAAATTCGCTGCGGGTGCATTGTCATTCAACCCTATTGACATTACATACTCACAGCAGGATTGACATCCCTCAGCAAGTATGTTAATTACCCCCCCCCCCCGGCAGCCTGAGCGTAGCACCGACAGCGGCCGAAGAGCGGCACCCATCCTCCTGTACATAGCACTGTTAGATTGTGCAGGCTCCGCTCCGGTGTGCTGCTGCTGTCGGGCACGGCTCTCTCCTCACATCCCAAGCTGTGAGGAGAGAGCTGTGCCCGACAGCAGCAGCAGCACAGGGGAGCCTGCACGACCTAACAGTGCTCTGTGCAGGATGATGGGTGCCGCACCGGACGCTGTCAGAGCTACGCTACAACCGCCGGGGGGTTAATTAACATTAACATCCCGCTGCAAGTATGTAATGTCAATAGGGTTGAATGACAATGGAGCCGCAGTGGATTGCGCTGCGAATTCGCAGCGTGAAATCTGTTGCGGATCCGGTACGTGTGAACGTACCCTTAGGGTAAGTTCACTAGGGCGGATCCGCCGGGAGTCTCACGCACGAAATCCGCAGCTAATCCGCAATACACGTATTAATAATAATAAGAATATAAAAGTGTATTGCGGATTAGCTGCGGATTTCGTGCGTGAGACTCCCGGCGGATCTGCCCGTGTGAATTTACCCTTAAGCAGTGTTTCTCAACTACAGTCCTCAACACCCACCAACAGGACATGTTTTGAAGATATCCCATACAACGAACAGCTGTGGCAGTTACTGGTGCACTGACTATAATTATATCAACTGTGAAATCCTCAAAACAGGACCTGTTGGTGGGTCTTGAGGACTGGAGTTGAGAAACACTGTTTAAAGGGGTTGTCCAGTAAAAATCTTTTTCTTTCATATCAACTGGTGTCAGAAAGTTATATAGATTTGTAATTTATTTCTATTAAAAAATCTTAAGTCTTTCCATACTTATTAGCTACTATACGTCATCCAGGAAACTCTTTATTTTCAGTCTGACTCAGTGCTCTCTGCTGACATCTCTGGCCGAGACAGGAACTGTCCAGAGCAGGAGAGGTTTTCTACGGGGATTCATGGAAAAACGAGACAGAGTTCCTGTCTCGGCCAGAGATATCAGCAGAGAGCAATGTGTCTGACTGAAAATAAAACAATATTTCCTACTTGACATACAGCAGCTGATAATTATGGAAATACTTTTTTAATAGAAGTAAATTACAAAGCTATATAACTTTCTGAAACCAGTTGATTTGAAAGAAAAAGATTTTCGCTGGAACCCCTTTAAGGGTACTAACACACTGGGCGGATCCGCAGCGGATTTTTCGCTGAGAATTTGCAGCGAGACCCGCTGTGGATCCCTGCCCTGTACACTTATGGACAGACAAACTTGCAGCAGGATGGACATCCCACTGCCAGTTTGTCAGCAGCACGCCCTGTTACGCCCCGCCGCTGGAGCCTATACATCACCTTTAGGTATGAACCCGAACGCTCGGCAGCAGATTCCCGCTGTCTGCCCGCTCCGTGGAGCGGGCGGATCCAGTGGGAGTAACGCCCTGAAAACTGGGATACAGCCTATGGCTATATCACAGTTTTCCAGGCGGTCCTCCCGCTGGATCCGCCCACTCCATGGAGTGGGCAGAAAGCGGGGATCATTACCGAGGGTTCGGGTTCGTACTCTGTTCGGACCATCCCTAATCACCTTGTTCCCACTCCGGCTTGCTTCGGGGCTCCTGGTGTATTCACATCGCGCTCAGCTAATCAGTGCGCTGCGACTGGGCAGTGCACTGATTGGCCAAGCGGGAAGTGCCTGGAACCCCCAACGCAAGCCGGAGTAGGGACCAGGTAATGTATAGGCTCCGGCGGCTGGGGGGGGGGGGGGGCTCAACGGAGCAGGCTGCTGACAAACTCGCAGAGGGATGTCCATCCTGCTGCGAGTTTGTCTGCCCATAAGTGTACAGGCAGGGATCCGCCCAGTTTGTTAGTATCCTTAAAGGAAATCTGTCAGCACATGAGCCCTATCTAAGGTGCTGACAAGTGTGCTGTAAGCTGGCAGTCCCGTAGTACGCATGGTACCTTTTGGTAATTTGTCCATGCAGTGGATTGTGCACAATCCTACTGTAATAAAGTGTAAATGTGTTGTTTGTGCCTCACCACTCCTCCTGGTTTATTAATAATCAATGCTGCCCAGGCCTCCTGCTCCCTCAGCTGTCAGCAGGCGTCACTAATTGCACATCAGTCCTCTGTAAGCAAGTTATGTCTGAAAGAAACCACTCAGATGTAGTTGAATCTCTGACCCCAAACGTGTTGGAGCTGTGGTCTAGGGGTAACCTGTCTTGAGACCTGCCAGCAGGTCATTCTTTGGTTCAAATCTCTGTTGAAATTGAGTGTATGGCCGCCATGGCATGACAAGTACTTGCCGTTATTTGCCATTAAATGACGGCCATCCACTCAATTTCAACAGTGCGTGAACATAGCCTTTCTACGTTTTTAATCCACTCCTGGTTTTGGTAGCAAAATACTGAGTAAGAGCCTTGAAAATCGGCAGCGCACCGATTGAATAAGTGCGACGAGCAGACGCCGGGAACCCCTGAAGCAAGCCACGGGGTTGCTTAAACATCTCAGCCAGCGCCCATTCTGTGACACGGCTGTGTCACACAACGGCTGCTGTTAATACCATGTGGCTCAAATATTTATGTGGCTCCTCTACAACCTAGGTGCGTCTTATTATCAGGTGCGTCCTCTGGGATGCTACACTTGTGCTGTACAGACAAAACATGATATGAATGCCCCCCTATTAATGACCCATTTTCTTATAAAATAAACATAAAAAAAATATTTTCTATTTTATATTAGCATTGCCAAAGCAACCTATCTAAATCAATTGATCGATCAAATATATATAAAGCTGAGTAACATCTTGGGAGCTTTAACAGCAGCTTTATAAAAGTGAACACATTGGAAATGTTAACTAGAGAGGAGCGCAACTCTATGGCTGCCTTAAAAAACATTTTTTCAGGATTCCCTAGGGCTGCATCAAACTTCTTCAGCTACCGGTGTTCAAATGCCAAATGATTGGTCTTGAGCATGATCGAGTTTCGCCCATCTCTAATGTTACCTTTCGTACACATTTCCATGGTGCTCTATTGTGCAGAAGGGCAGGTAATGCAACTGGCACCTGCAGGAGCAGAGGTCCTTGCACTTATATGCAGGGCTGTGGAGTCGGAGTCGTGGAGTCGGAGCTAGCTTTGGCTGGAGTCGGAGTTGGAAATAAATGTATCGACTCAGACTCCAGCTTTTAAAAAAAATCTTTAAAAAATGTAGAATTGAATTTTGATATGAATTTTACAAGTTTTGCTCATGAATATATATTAAGAGCAACATTCTAATACGACACTGGCCCTATTACATAAGGGTGGTCATGGAAAAGTTGTAGGTCACTATTTGGCAGTTTGTTTCTGAGCAGGTAGAGTCGATTGTGTGGGGGGAGATCTGTGCTGTTCTCTTCCTGGATGCCTGTATATGAGCAGCAGTATAATATGAAGATATCCTGTGTAATATAGAGGAGGAGGAGGAGAAGACATAAGTAGTATAGCAGTAACCTCTGTCCTCAGTGTTGTGTTTTCTCTCTGGGATAATATTGTGTGTTTTTCTTCAGTGTTCAATGGCTGCAGCTGTGTGTATGTGTGTGCGTGCTATGACTGCAGTAGGCTGTGTGTGTGCTATGGCTGTAGCAGGCTGTGTGCATGTGTGCTATGGCTGCACCAAGCTCTGTGTGTTTGTGTGTGCACACTATGGCTGCAGCAGGCTGTGTGTATGTGTGCTATGGCCGCAGCAGGCTGTGTGTGTGTGTGTGTGCTATGGCTGCAGCAGGCTGTGTGTGGTGTGCGCTTTGGCTGCAGCAAGCTGTGTGTGTGCTAAGGCTGCAGCAGGCTGTGTGTGTGTATGCTATGGCTGCAGCAGGCTGTGTGCATGCTATTGCGTGCCCCCACAGTGACCTTCTATATCACTGTGTGACCTCTATATCACTATGTGTGACCCCCTGTATATCACTATGGCTGACCTCTATATCACAGGTATCTGGCATTGTTAGCAGTGTTTCTTTTTGTATGGTGAATATTTAGTTAGAAACATAGAAGATTGTCTGTAGGAAAAGATCACCTGCTATATCTAGTCCAGTTCTGAGTTGTTCAGGACATGGAGGCTAGAGACTGGCTGCATCCACTGCACACACAGGAGACTCTGCTTTATATGTTTCCTTATTCCCTCAGAAATTATGTAGGACATGAGGGGGAAGCTGCTGAGCCAGTGTGATAAATAACTCCCTTGGTATATGACCGGCCATTTATGGAGGAGCAGGAGTCTGAGTCAGTCCTGATAAAATTCAGGAGTTGGAGTGGAGGTTGGAGTCGGTCTTGAGAAAATTCAGGAGTCGGAGTTGGAGTCGGAGCTGCGGCTTACAGACTCCACAGCCCTGCTTACATGGGATTGGAAGCTTTACCTAAAATACAATTACATATTATAACTGTACTAACCTACACACAACTTGACATCATTGACACTGAAACTGGAGTCTGGCATTCTAGAGGCGGGGGGGGGGGGGAGAGAGAGAGGGGGGAAAAAAAGTTAGTTAGTTTGACAATACACTGATGACTTATGACATCTTTATATAAAGACATTTAACCAAACATTATGACAGAAAATACACTTACCTGATGCCAAGTCCTTCAGAGCTTTTGAATATCAATGGGTCCCTGAGTCCACTCACTTGAATGTATCGCATATTAAAGTCTGGAAAAAGAAGTAGTAACAAGTAAGGCAAGGGTGAGAGGAATATGGTAAGGGACACAAACTGATTTACTCTCAAGACTCTGACCTTTGCCCTCCATGTAAATGATGAAGTTTGAGTTGTACTTGGGGCTGTGCAGCTTTTCTTCCAAGTCAAATGTCCTCTTGCCCTCAATTTCCTCATCTGAAATGCCATCATCTTCATACCTCCTACGGAGCGTACTTCTCTGAAAGGACAAATCACACAGAAAATTATTGGTGCTTCAGCAAAGTTGTCGTCCAGCCTCATTGCAACTTTTTACATGTTCCTTTATGTGTAGGAGCTTACACTGCTTTACACAAGCAGTAGGTTTGCTACAATATTCGAAGTAAAACTCTGTATGCTAGATATAGCAATAGTACAAGCCACTGATTAAATGGAAATATGATTTATATTCAAAAAATTAAACCCCACTCCGAATGTAAATCATTTCTAATCACCGACACAAACCGGGATCTTCAAAAGAGCAAAGAGATTCTGTGCTAGTTGGACCAGTCACATCTTCCTCCTTGCAATGCCTCCTCCCTGCACTTTAGAGCCTAGTAAATCACTGGCTACAGAAGGCTGTAGTGCAGGGAAAGAGTCAGGCGTCAACATGCTCAGACCAGCCCACAAGGGAGATGGGGCCTCCTCCACTACTGCCGGTGTGTATAACAGCTCATCTGTCTTGACAGAGAAAGAGGAGAAGGGTGGAAAAAAGAGTCTAAAGGATGCAAAGGAAGAGTCTAAAAGCTGCAAAGTGCAGAGATAGTGAGGAAGACAAGACCAAGACCTTCAGGCTTGATACAACCCCCCCCCTCCCCCCAACACCACCTTTTCTTGACAAAAAAAAAAGTGTTTACATGTGAATACAATGTATATGTATTTATCAGTGTATGTATTTCCAAAAAGAAAACATCCAGCCGCACATCACCTTAAAAACCTCCCCTTCTTGATTCCAAAAATGCTTACATCCTGCCCAAGAATGTTTTTCGCCCACCGATGCTTTCTCAAGGCATGATGGGAAAGGGGTTATCCTCTCAATTATATAAATGTAATCAAATATGAGCAATTAATAAAGAAAATGGAACAAAAAATGATTTCCGAGTTGTGACATCATCACAGAGTTTGTCACGGCAGGCACAGGTAGGGGTGAGCAATGATCTATTGGTATTTTCTTTTCTGCCACCTATTAGATTTTAGCAACGGCCGGACTTCTCCTCACAGAGGAGTAGCCTATTGGTGAAGTGCCCCACCACAGTGCACTGGTTGGCAGAGCGGAACATCCAGAGGCCGGAAGCCCCCGAAGCGAGCTGGAGTGTGAAGCAGGTACAGTATGCTCCAGCCAGCAATTACATATTCGCAGTGGGATGTCAATCCCTCTGCGAGTAGGTCTTCTCATTCAAAATGAATGAGAAGGGATCCACAGCAAAAAAAATCCGCTGCGGATCCTTTGTGTGTGAAACTGGATAGGAGTTAAAAGCTGAAGCATTCTGCTGACTGCAACTTACCTCCTGCCATTCCATGTCTCAGAAGTGCCCCTTCTGAAAAATGGACAGGCAGATCTAAGTCAGATAATTGCATGTGATGTCTCCACTGCTGCAGTGACACTGTGCAGCTAGTTTTGCCCGATAATGATGCTTTAATAATGATTATGACCTGACGCGTCCTTCCACGTCTCAAAAGTGTGAGGGGGGGGGGCTGAATGTTTCAGCGCTAGGAAGCGGAAGGCTTTAGTTGTCTTTGGCTTCCTGGACAACCCCTTCAATACAGCAAAAAACAAACAATTTGACTGCACAAGTAGGGAAAGTAGGGTACCACACACCAGTCTACGACTGTAACGCGCTTGCTCGTCTTCCATCTCTAAGAATCTTCTGCCCCACAACAGTGAGGGCGCTGGATTTTTCACAGGAATCTTCAGATTCAGTTACCTGTTAACAAAAATGAGATAAATTGCCACATTTGTAAAGAAAGATTAGAAGAACACAAAATTACAATCAATGGGGACTCTTACTAAACTCACTGAGTGTGTGAGGTGGGGGTGGCAGGTATCAAGACCAGTGTATCACTTGGAGGGAGATCCGACCCACTAGACAACAGGGACGTGCGGGGCAAAGCCTCTAAATGCAGCTGTCAGGTTTGACAGCTGCATTTAGAGGCTTAATTAGCCGGCGCGGCAACGGAACCTGTGCCGGCTAATAGAGGAATTCCCTTGGTTGTACATAACAGCCGGGAGCGGCGCCGTTCAGAGCGGGGTCTCCACGGTACCATGACGTATCAGATACGTCATGGGTCGCTAAGGGGTTAAAGCCCTCCTGTTTTTGCTGTGACCAGATCTTGGGTTAGACTGTTCCACCGAATCACTGTTTTCATGGGAAAAAAAAGGCTTGTCAACGCCAGAGATTAAAACTTTTTCTCCAGGAGGAGGCAGTGCCCCCTTGACTTTTGAGGGGGTTTTACATGGAACATCTTTTCCCCATATTTCTTGTAGGGGATATTTATATAAATAAATTATATCTCCCCTTTAATATCTCTTCTCAAGACTAAATAAGGGTATGCTTCACACTGAGTAATTCAGGCAGGATACCGTCGCCACTCTCCACTCGAAGAAGTGACATGTCACTTCTTTGAGCGGAGGGCGGCGGCAGCGGATGAGTGTGCTTTCCCATAGATGGGCTATGACACCCTGAGACAGGCGGAATTATACCTGAATTACTCAGTGTGAGCATACCCTTAATGTAATAGTATCCATTTAATTCCATCTTCATAACTAAGATGCTCAATTTCCCTTATTAGTTTAGGTACCCGCCTTTGTACCTTTTCCAGCTCTAGGACATCCCTTCTATGAATCTGGTTCCAAAATCGGACAGCATACTCCAGATGAGGCCGCACCAAAGCTTTATAGTGGTAATATTATATGTCAGTATGAGTATGTCAGTTAACCCCCCACCGGCCAGAGTATACATCATCTGTTCTCCACTCAGACTTGCTTCGAGAGTTCTCGATGATGGCGTCGCTGCGAGTCCTGGAGCTGTATAGCGGGATCGGGAACCTGCATGTGTGGCCGGGAGGGGAGCATGTGTGCCAGGGTGAGGAGGAGGAGTATGGCTATGTGCACTCCTGCCTTAGTAACCCCCCAAGTGCCTCAGTCCCCCTCAGCTGCATCAGACCCCCTCAGCTGCTCCAGTCCCCCAGGCCCCTTCAGTCACCCCAAGCTGCCCCAGTCTGCCTATCACCCCATATCTATTCCTGTACTACTACACCCCTCATCTCTACCTGTACTACTTTTCCACTATACTTCCACTATTGCACACTACCTAGATGGAGGCACAAAGAAGATCTCCTATACTATATGGGGGCACACAGTGGCACATATTTGGGAAAACTACTTATATGGGAAACAGAGGGGGCTTGTCTACTACATGGGGGCACAATCTTGTATCAAGCCACAGCAGGCTATTGGACCATGGGGTCCCGGCTTGGTGTGGGCGCAGATGCGCAGGAAACCACACTATGACGTGGTTAGTACAGATAAAGATTTATTCTGGTCACAACGCGTTTCGGCCGCCAAGTGCAAGGGGGGGGCCTTTCTCAAGTTAGCACATAGTCACAAATGAACAGTTTAAATAACATGCTATACCATACAATATCGGAGGACTTCCGGGTTAGGAGAATTCAACCTTAAGATGTTGCACATGGACAGTTAGTAGCGGTAATCAACATGTGTAAACACAAAAACACAAATAACTAATACAAAAAGCTGTAGTGTAGTGTATAACTTACAGTTGAGAGGTTCAGCGTCGGGCTCCGGTGTAGTCACGTGAGCGGCCGTGCACAACCACATCATCACGTCGGCGGCCGTGCGCAACTACGCCATCACGCTGGTGCGCATCGGCATCACGTGATGCCGGCGGCGCTGTTTGCGTAAACTCCGTAACTAAAAGTAAAAAAGAGGGGGTAAGATAAGAAATAAAATGTAAACATAAAACCTGTATGTATAAACCCATATTAACATCAGTAAAATACAGTCATAAAGTCCTTGGGGGAAGAGAAAGAGGAACATTGGATAGTTTTTAGAGGTCATTCTATGAAATCTTATTACAGTTGTAAAATCTGTAGCCATCTAGTGGCTACAGAAGAGAACACAATATACAGAGAGAGAGTTTTAAAAAGAGATAATTAAGATAGAGGGGTTTAAAAATTTGTGTGGGGGATGAAAATGGCCCCATAAGCATGAAAATGGCCCCATAAACATGGGAAGAGTAAGGATAAAAGTAAAAAATATGAAATCATTTCGTAAGTTCGATACATTCATTCAGGCCATCGGGCACAAGGGTTTGGATCGGATAGATCCTAAAGGATTCCCTCTTGCATAGTAGTGCCCAACGGTCATTAATATTTGCAGGAATTTGTTCCGATAGGGAAAATCTTTATATTGGAAAAGCAACTATTATGGTTTTCAGTTAGATGTCTAGATACGCTTTGTTTCATAAAGCCTTTAACAGTATTATGACGGTGGCCATTCATTCTTTTGTGCAAAGGTTGCTTTGTGCGTCCTACGTATTGGAGACCACAGTCACAGCATAATAAATAAATAAATAACAAAGGTACTCGAACAATCGAGCTTCTTTTGATGGGATATGTGACCCCTGTGACGTTTGAGCTAAAACTTCTCACCATGGGCTATATTCTGACAGCACAAGCATAGCGGTTTTCCGCATTTAAAAATACCTTTTGTAACGTTATGACCAATTCTTTTCTCCTTCGTAATCGGGCGTATTTTGCTTGGTGCGATAATATTACGGACTGTCATACCTCTACGGAATGTCAGTCTTGGTTTTTTTGTTAGAATATCACAAAGATAGGTATCAGAAGTTAAAATGTGCCAATGTTTCTTTAAAATATTTTCTATAGTCATATGGTAACAGGTTACTAACAGCTTAACAGCCAACCTGTCTAATTACATAGACCTTTGCTTACAACCAGAGGTAGTAAACCTCCCCTCCTATCTAAGGGACTCTAGCACCTTAATAAGGGACATTTTGGAAATACCTTGGGAGGATGATTTTATGTTTTTAACTCTGAATGTCACAGCACTTTATTCTAACAAACACATGCTAGGGGTTTAGAGGCCATGAAACTATCATTAGAAAATTGTGGCCTGTATAAGAAACCACAAATTGATTTTTTGACTCAGGGAATGGAATTTGTTTTAAGTCACAATGTTTTCACTTTTCAAGATGTATTTTATCGGCAAACAAGGGGGACTGCGATGGGGACTCGGGCCGCACCCAGTTATGCTAATCTCTTCATGGGGCGGTTCGAGTCCCTATACATCGCAGATTTCCCTTGGGTCAAGGAACATATAATTTTTTACAAAAGGTACATTGATGATTTGTTTTTAATATGGCGAGGTGAATTTTTAACAAAAGGTACATTGATGATTTGTTTTTAATATGGCGATCATTGAATTTTAATGATTGGGGCCTCAATTTTACACCATGTTTTAATCATAGCGATATCGTTTTTTTAAGATCTGGTCATCAGCCATTTTGACTGTAAAATTGTTACCAAAACCAATTTTAAGTCGGTGGATTCAAATAGTTTGCTTGACTATAGAAGTCACCACCACAAAAAATGGATAAAAAATATCCCCTATAGTCAATTTTTTCGTATTCGAAAAAACTACCACGGAAAGTGATTTTAGAATACAAAGCAAAATTTTGCAAAAAAGATTCTCTGAGAAAGGCTATCCCACAGAGCTGATTAAAAACGCCTTTCATAGAAATCTAGGAAGACAACAGACGTCACTTCTTAAAAAGCATAATAAACATGAGATCGTGGAAAAAAGACCACCTAATTTTATCACCACTTTTAATGACGACCATATGACTATAGAAAATATTTTAAAGAAACATTGGCACATTTTAACTTCTGATACCTATCTTTGTGATATTCTAACAAAAAAACCAAGACTGACATTCCGTAGAGGTATGACAGTCTGTAATATTATCGCACCAAGCAAAATACGCCCGATTACGAAGGAGAAAAGAATTGGTCATAATGTTGCAAAAGGTATTTTTAAATGCGGAAAACCGCTATGCTTGTGCTGTCAGAATATAGCCCAGGGTGAGAAAAGTTTTAGCTCAAATGTCACAGGGGTCACATATCCCATCAAACAGAAGCTCGATTGTTCGAGTACCTTTGTTATTTATTTATTATGCTGTGACTGTGGTCTCCAATACGTAGGACGCACAAAGCAACCTTTGCACAAAAGAATGAATGGCCACCGTCATAATACTGTTAAAGGCTTTATGAAACAAAGCGTATCTAGACATCTAACTGAAAACCATAATAGTTGCTTTTCCAATATAAAGATTTTCCCTATCGAACAAATTCCTGCAAATAGTAATGACCGTTGGGCACTACTATGCAAGAGGGAATCCTTTAGGATCTATCAGATCCAAACCCTTGTGACCGACGGCCTGAATGTATGTATCGAACTTACGGAATGATTTCATATTTTTTACTTTTATCCTTACTCTTCACATGTTTATGGGGCCATTTTCATGCTTATGGGGCCATTTTCATACCCCACACAAATTTTTAAACCCCTCTATCTTAATTATCTCTTTTTAAAACTCACTCTCTGTATATTGTGTGTTCTCTTCTGTGGCCACTAGATGGCATTGGCACATATATTTTACAACTGTAATAAGATTTCATAGAATGACCTCTAAAAACTATCCAATGTTCCTCTTTCTCTTCCCCCAAGGACTTTATGACTGTATTTTACTGATGTTAATATGGGTTTATACATACAGGTTTCATGTTTAAATTTTTTTCTTATCTTACCCCCTCTTTTTTACTTTTAGTTACGCAAACAGCGCCGCCGGCATCACGTGATGCCGATGCGCACCGGCGTGATGGCGTAGTTACGCACGGCCGCCGACGTGATTGTGCACGGCCGCTCACGTGACTACACCGGAGCCCGACGCTGAACCTCTCAACTGTAAGTTATACACTACACTACAGCTTTTTGTATTAGTTATTTGTGTTTACACATGTTGATTACCGCTACTAACTGTCCATGTGCAACATCTTACGGTTGAATTCTCCTAACCCGGAAATCCTCCATAATTGTATGGTATAGTATGTTATTTAAACTGTTCATTTGTGACTATCTGCTAACTTGAGAAAGGCCCCCCCCTTGCACTTGGCGGCCAAAACGCGTTGTGACCAGAATAAATATTTATTATCTGTACTATCTCTACTAATTATCTGTGGTTCTCTGAGCATCTGTGCCCACACCAAGCCGGGACCCCATGGTCCAATAGCCCGCTGTAGCTTGATACAAGATTGTCTCCAGTACGTCTCTTCTGATGTACCCCGGCAGGAGCTGCAGTGCTTCTTTCGCTGTATGTGCTGTATAGAGTTGTGCCTAATTTTTGCACAACTCTTCTAGGTGAGTGCAATCCAGTACCCCTATCTATCAGTATTTACTCCTAAAACTTATTACACAAGGAGGCGCCCCCGCTCTCTCTCTTTTGTCTCTACATGGGGGCACAGGGGGAGCACTGGTACAGTGGAAAGCAATACAGTTGTCTCAAATGTCATTGAAATAGTACCTGACACTACAAGGAGAAAAATGTTCTGTTTATTTCGCAAAAAAAAAAAAAAAAAAAGTCTATATATATATATATATATATATATATATATATCACCCAGCCCTACTTCCCCTTAGCTTTCCCCTTATTGAACAGTAAACAAAAGACTGATTTTGCATCATATCGCCCCAGTATGTATTCCACAGTATGTATTCCTGATGGTGTAGCTATGCGCTGCATAATGGCATCTGTGTAGCATGGGGTTATAGTGTAGGTTTAGATCTCTGGGTGCTGACTATGAGGGTATATTCACACGAACGGGCTCGCAGCGAGATTCTCGCTGCGAGCCCGGCAGGTCCTGGCAGTTCCCATACACTACATACTTGGTGCGGTCTAAACGACCGCAGCGAGTATGTAATTATACCGCCCTTAACCCCTTCTGCTCCCGCCCGGCTCCCCCGCTGTAAGCATACTTTACCTGTCCTTGCTGCACGGGTCCGGCGTCCTGCTCTCCTGTCCGGCCAATTAGTGTGTTGCCCAGCCGCAGCCACTGATTGGCCGGACGGGAGAGCAGGACGCCACAGTATGTAGTGTATGGGAACTGCCAGAACCTGCCGGGCTCGCAGCGAGAATCTCACTGCAAGCCCGTTTGTGTAAATATACCCTGAATGAAAACATAGTTTCAGCCACACTTAAGAACATCCATAACTCTTACAATATACACTGACAGCAAGCAGAGACAGAACTACTATAACTTTTCATATTACAGAAACCTAGGCTCAGGGACACATGTAAGTCTATGGAAGAAGTACTTTTACCAGCAGTGATCAGGTGCAGATGATGTCTCCTGGGGGCCAGGTTACCAAGTCTATAGACAGCTAACCCGCCCACAGAGAGGAGATCACATGTCCTGTGTCTACAAAGGAAGGGGGAAAGAGGGAGCAGAGGGTTGCCAGAGTGGACACAGAGAAGATGATTTTAGACATCCAAAGTAAATAAAAATAAAAAAAAAAACAGGAAAAGGAAGCAAGATAGGTTATACATGTATATTAGACATAGGGTGGTATTGGAAAGGGAGGTAATTTAAAATATGTTTTTGTTACCCGGATAACCACTTTAACAAGGCAATTAACAAAAAGAAAAGGACTGCATAAGGGTCCATTTACACAGAAAGATTATAGGACAAATTATCTGCCAAAGATCTGAAGCCAAAACCAGAAAGACTATAAACAGAGATTAGGTCAAAGGAAAGCCTGAGATTCCTCCTCTTTTCAAATCCATTCCTGGATTTGGCTTCAAATCTTTAGCAGATCATCTTTCTGTGTAAATGGGCCCTAAAGGCCCCATTACACTGGCCGACTGACAGGAGCTATTAGCGCTCGTTTGCTCCTCGTTCCCTGCTGCCGCTATTCCACGCGGCAGCAGCGAGCGGATGAGTCTGGGGGGGCCCGCGGGGAGCCCATAGGATACAGCAGTGTCTGGTGCCGCCGCTCCTATTCCACGGAGCCACGGCAGCAGATCATTGCTGTATCAGTCGTTTGTTTTTCAACATGTTCAACCGAAAAATTAAACACTGTACTTTGCTGCACACGTGGACAAAATTGTTGGTAACCCTCGTTTAATGAGAAAAACCCAAAACAGGCTCAAAAAAAAATTGAATCTAAGAAAAATAATAAACCAACAAACATGAAAATAAACAATTGAAAGTCATACATTGCTTTTTAACCCCTTAACGACATCGGGCGTAAATTTATGCCCTCGCGCCCTGGTACTTAGTGCATCAGGGCGTAAATTTACGCCCGATGTTTCCCCGATCGCTGCGTGTTCGCACACAGCGATCGGGAAAGATGGCCTGCTATAAATCATAGCAGGCCATCTTAGCTTCTCGGCACGGGGGGTGGTTAACACCCCCCGTGCTTACGATCGACGCTATTGGCTGATCAATTTAGATCAGCCAATAGCGGCGATCGGAAACTTTCCGGAAAAAAAAACTTTCTGAAAAAAATGGCGGTCGGTGCTGTCCGAGGACGGCACCGACCGCCATTACTATAAAAAGTAATGTTGGTCACGGTCGGCGATCGGGCCGGTGGAACGGCGATCAGAGTCCCCCAAAATAGTAAATACCTGCTCTGGACCCCTCAGCTAGGTAGCTGAGGGGTCCAGAGCAGGTATTTGTACATTACTCACCTGTCCCGGGGTCCTGATCGGCGTCTTCCAGGTTTGCGGCGTCCTCCGTCTTCTCATTCGGTCTTCGGGTCTTTCTGGCGGTCCCCATCGGCTTTTTTCGGCTCCAGCCTCGTCTTTTTCCGGATTTTGCGCTCTGCTGCCCTCTAGCGGCTGATATGTGTAATACACTTATCAGCAGCTACAGGGATGTTCAGAATGTAGAAAAAGTTGTTGTTTGTTTTCTATTTTCCGCAGCCTATCGCCGCTGAGTGTTGATCAGCAACTCCTCCTTTTTGGCGTAGGGTGTTTTTTTTCTATATCCTACTGCCACGGTCTGCTGATAAGTGCCGCACATAAGTGCGGCATTTATCAGCAACGCCTTTGTTGGCGTAGTTTTTTTTTTATACTTACTGTAAAAAAAAAAAAAAAAAAAACACGTTAAAAAAACACGTAAAAAAACACTACATTACACCACACTACATTGAATAAAGTTTGACACTACACCACTACATACCCCATATACCAATCCACGTATAAAGATGACCCCCAGGGTGTTTTTGGCGTCGGACGCATACGTTATTATTGCCTCCGAAACAGCCAGTGAGGATGAATGGGGGGATCCTTCTTTCCTCCATTCATCCTCATCATCCAGTGACGTGTCTGGGGGTAGCGTAGCGTCCCAGACACGTCTTTTCCGCCAGTACCGTCCCAATAAGAGATGACGGTATGGTGTGAAATTCTACAAACTCTGTGAGCGTACCTCTGGATACTCTTACAGATTTAGGGTACGTGCACACTGCGGAATGGCGAAGGATAACCCTTCGTGCATTCCGCAGCTGGCACCCTCCGGCGGTCTGATGAGGGCGCATGTCTCTACCCGTGTCATAGACTCCATTCTATGCACGGCGGATTCCGTCGTCCATCCAAAGAATACGTTGGACGGAGAGCGAAATCCACCCGTGCATAGAATGGAGTGTGACACGGATGGAGACGTGTGCCTGCATCACTCCGCCAGCGGGTGCCAACTGCGGAATGCACGAAGGGTTATCTGTCGCGATTCCGCAGTGTGCACGTACCCTTAGAGTGTATGTAGGAAGGGACACCCGAATCCAGCCCCCAGATGCCCCCTGCCCCCCCATCCTCGGAACAAGTGGGAAGATCGTCCGGGAACTGCTGGATAAAGGTCACCACCTGTACGGGGATAACTTTTATACCAGCGCCCCCTCTTCCGGTCCCTCGCTGCCCGAGCTACTGTAGCTTGCGGCACGATCCGCACATATCAGAAGTAGTAATAGAGCCCTAATATTTAGCAGCCATGGAGTGGACCCAGCGCTTCTGGATATGAAGGACCCCGTATCGCACCAGGATAACATTTTCCAGGTGACGTCCCCCACACTGGAGAACAGGAGACCCCAGAAGAAGTGCAGAGTGTGGCGTAACAGGGGGATCAGGAAGGACACCATTTTCCAGTGTGACACCTGTCGTGATCGCCCCGGCCTATGCATACTGGATCGCTTCAAGGCGTACCACACGTCATTGGGGTTCTACATTGTATAATTTCTGTCCCTTATTACTATTTCAGGGGTCACGTTGATCCGGGGATTATTCTGATCGCCATTATGAAGTCAGGAAGGAATTTTTCACCTGTCGTCTGCCTCACGAGGGTTTTTTGCCTTCCTCTGGGTCAACACAGGTGAATTTGATGGACACCTGTCATTTTCAACCATATAAACCAATAATTGGCCTAATACCCCCAAATAAATTAGAATGGTCCCTTTTCCCCAGCTAAGTAGGTATGGCCGCCATTCCCATTAGAGGATGCCATGATGCAATTACAAAGCCTCTGTGCGGCCAGACAGTAGAAACCACCCACAAGTGACCCCATTCTGGAAACTACACCCCATAAGGAATCTAACAAGGGGGGCAGCGGGGATATGGCCCCCTGGTGACGGCCACATTTGGGACGTGAAAATGAAAAAAAATGGTATTTATTTTCTCGGCACATGTTCTACGTAAGTGCCCGTCACCAGTGAGGTCCATATCCTCACTGCACCCCTTGTTAGATTCCTTATGGGGTGTAGTTTCCAGAATGGGGTCACTTGTGGGGGGTTTCTACTGTCCTGGCAGCACAGGAGCTTTGTAATTGCGACATGGCCTCCATCCTCCATTCCAGCCTCTAAATGGTGCTCTGTCCCTTTGGTGGCTTGCCCTGTGCCCATATGGCACATTATATCCACATGTGGGGTATTTTCGTACTCAGGGGAAACTACCCTACACGTTTTGTGTTCATTTTCTTTTTTAAACCCTTGTGGAAATGGAAAAAAATCAAGGCTAGACCAACATTTAGTGTAATTTTTGTAAAATTTTTACTCTAAATCATTAATCTTGTCATGATTTTTTCATTTTCACAAGGGGCTAAAAGATAAAAAACACTAAATGTGTAGCGCAATTTCCCCTGAGTACGGAAATACCCCACATGTGGACATAAAGCGCCATGCGGGTGCAGGGTAAGCCTCCGAAGGGAAGGAGCGCCATTTGGTTTTTGAAGGCTGGATTTGGATGGAATGGATTTCGAGAGGCCATGTTGCATTCAAAAGGCCCCTGTGTTGCCAAGACAGTTGAAACCCCCACAAGTGACCCCATTATGGAAACTACACCCCTCAGGGAATGTAACAAGGGGTGTAGTGAGCATATGGACCCCACTGGTGACGGGCACAAATGTGGAACAATGTGGCGTGAAAATGAAATATTAAATTTTTTACACTTTTTTGGGGGGTCCCTTGCGTTTACATGATGGGTAAGGTGCAATAGGAGCATAATTGTTCGTAACATGTACTTTTGTTTAGTTGTGGGTGGATTGGACCATGCATATAGGATATCATTGATATGTCACTGACGGCTATTTAATATTTATTGTAATATATGCATTCTCCACTGGGATTAAATTTATGCCCCCTAGTTACTATCCATTATATTTATATGCTCTTTTTTACATGAAAATAGATTGATGTTATACAATTAATACATTAATACCCATCAAGCAAGTTACGTGATCAAGTACTGGAGTGTTGTTTCCTTTAGTTTTTATGTATTTTATATAATTGCTTTTGTTGAATAAAATATTTAATGTTTTTGGCTATGATCTGGGTGTTCTTTGGTATAAATTTTTTACACTATAATGTTGGTTTAGCCTTGAATTTATCATTTTCACAAGGGGTTAAAAGAGGAAAAAAAACAACAAAATGTGTAGAGCAATTTCCCCCGAGTCCGTAAATACCCCACATGTGGACATAAAGCGCCATGTGGGCGCAGGGCAAGCCTCCGAAGGGAAGGAGCGCCATTTGGATTTTGGAGGTTGGATTTGGCTAGAATGGATGATGAACGCCATGTCGCATTTACAGAGCCCTCGTGCTGCCAAAACACTGGAAACCCCCCACAAGTGACCCCATTCTGGAAACTACACCCCTTAAGGAATCTAACAAGGGGTGCAGTGAGGATATGGACCCCTTGATGACGGGCACATTTGTGCCATGAAAGTGAAAAAATGAAAATTTTCCCTTTCACGTCACATTGTTCTACATTTGTGCCCCCGTCACCAGTGGGGTCAATATGCTCACTGCACCCCTTGTTAGATTCCTTGAGGGGTGTAGTTTTCAGAATGGGGTCACTTGTGGGGGGTTTCCAGTGTCTTGGCAGCACGAGGGCTCTGTAAATGCGACATGGCCCTTGAAATCCTTTCCAGGCTTCCAAAAGCCAATTGGCGCTCCTTCCCTTTGGAGGCTCGTCCTGCGCCCCCTTGGCACTTTATGTCCACATGTGGGGTATTTCCATACTCGGGAGAAACTGCGCTACACATTTTGTGACTTTTTTTTCCTCTTATCCCTTTAAGAAAATAAAAAATTGAAGGCTAGAACAACATTTTAGTGTAAAAAATTAATTTTTCTTTTTTCACGCCATATTGTTCGGAAAATCTGTGAAGCACCTGTGGGGTCCAAATGCTCACCGCACCCCTTGTTACATTCCTTGAGGAGTGTAGTTTTCTAAATGGTGTCCCTTTAGGGGTGTTTTTTAGGTTTTGGCACCCCAGAGCCTCTGCCAACCTGAAGTGGTACTAGGGCTGGGCGATATTGGCCTAAATTAATATCGCGGTTTATCGTAGATGTAGCCGCGGTAATGATAATTGAACGATAATTATGACACGCCCTGTTTGCAAGCCACACCCCTTTTGCAAGCCACGCCCATTTGGCCATGTCAAACTGACAGTTTTGTTTCAATAATTTTTTTTTAAAAAAGGAACTCACTGAGCAGCAACGCAAGGCATTTACTCTATAGTCATTATTATTTGTCATTATTAGGGGGTCTCAGAAGAGACCTGGACGTGTATAACCAGGTATACAGCCATACCTGTATATACACATCCTGTATTGTGTACCTAGCTGTATATCTGTATGTACACGTCCCGTAAAGTGTACCTAGCTGTATACCTGTATGTACACATTCCGTAGTATGTACATGGCTGTATACACACGTCCTGTAGTGTGTACATAGTATGTACATATGACAGGAAGTGTATTTATAGGTATACAGCCATGTACACACTACAGCTGTAGGAGCAGTGCAGACTAGGAAAGCAGGGTGACAACCCCTGTAGGTGCAGTCCTCTGGATCTGACTGAGGAAAATATTCCCCCGCAGATGTGTCATCTGTTTTTATACAGGAAAGTCCGAGTTTGGTGTATCCCACAAGCTGCGCCTTATTGTAGCGTATGCACTGCATTAAAATCTATTATGATCAGGTACTGCTATAAGACAGAACTTCCATATATATATATATATATATATATATATATATATATATATATATATATATATATATATATATATATATATATACACACACATACACATATATATATACACACACACACTGAGGCTTTGTTCACATTGATGTCACATTCCATTATCACTTACAGAAAAAAAAATATGGAACCCAACAGCCCCCCTGTCTGTTATCGGGGTTCACCAGGTGCAGGTGGCGGTCATGTGTGGCTGGATCCTGCACTGTTCTCAACGAAAACTTGGACACAGGTGTGAAAAGAGCAATAGTACAATACAGTACAATAAAGTGACCAGATCACAAGGGGTCCAATCCCATGTAAACAAAGCTCCAGCTCCTGCTAATTGTCAGTGCTATATAGCAAGTAGGCCAGGTGATAGCTTCACACTAGGATAGATTGTCCATTTAAATCTCATTTTTTTCCCCTTTATGCTAAATAAACAGAACATTTGAGACAACTATATTGCTTCCCAGTGTACCAGTGCTCCCCCTGTGCCCCCATGTAGTAGACAAGCCCCCTTTGTGCCTCCTTCATAAGTAGGTTTGCCAAATATGTGCCACTCTGTGCCCCCATATAGAATAGGAGATCTTTGTGCTTCCATCTAGGTAGGGTATAGTAGTGGAGGTATAGTGGATAAGGGTTGTAATAGTACAGCTATAGAGGAGGGGTGTAGTAGTAGCAGTACAGGTATAGAGGAGGGGTGTAGTAGTAGTACAGGTACAGATGAGGGGTGTAGTAGTAGTACAGGTATAGTTGAGGGGCAGACTGGCGGGCGCTCACACTAATCAGCTGTTTGAAGGGCCTGCAGCCTTTTTAAACAGCTGATCAGCAAGTGAGCTGACATGCTGACCCCCACCATACCGATACTTGTGGCCTATCCTGAGGATATATTATTTTTTAAAGATTGGATAGCCACTTTAGGCCACAATCTCACATGCATGCAAATGCATTCTAATCCCAGAAACATTGTGCAACTGCTGGAGAATGCCATTGGCTAGGTTTCAAGCACATGTGTTTACATGCATGTGGGAATGTGGCCTTAAAAGGGGTTGGCTATCTTATAGCTGTTCTTAAATAAAATAGCATTGTTAAAAATATTGGATTTACTGTCTCTGTGCTGTATAATAAAACTTTACACCTGTTGTCCCTCATTATAGCGGCCAGCTAGATGGCTTTCCTCTGCCTCTCCAGAGCGGTGCAATGCACCCAGAAAACAGGCAGAGTTATGCAGCTGTTGGGTATGCTGGGGGCAGTAGTTATGCACTGTATCAGCTGTTGGGTATGCTGGGGGCAGTAGTTATGCACTGTATCAGCTGTTGGGTATGCTGGGGGCAGTAGTTATGCACTGTATCAGCTGTTGGGGTATTCTGGGGGCAGTAGTTATGCACTGTATCAGCTGTTGGGGTATTCTG
The DNA here is from genome assembly GCF_027789765.1 of Dendropsophus ebraccatus. NCBI lineage: Eukaryota > Metazoa > Chordata > Amphibia > Anura > Hylidae > Dendropsophus > Dendropsophus ebraccatus. The sequence goes on from NC_091461.1 coordinate 82,307,448, forward strand.
GGGGCAGTAGTTATGCACTGTATCAGCTGTTGGGTATGCTGGGGGCAGTAGTTATGCACTGTTCAGCTGTTGGGTATGCTGGGGGCAGTAGTTATGCACTGTTTAGCTGTTGGGGTATGCTGGGGGCAGTAGTTATGCACTGTTTAGCTGTTGGGGTATGCTGGGGGCAGTAGTTATGCACTGTTTAGCTGTTGGGGTATGCTGGGGGCAGTAGTTATGCACTGTTTCAGCTGTTGGGGTATGATGGGAGTAGTAGCTAGACAGAGTAGCTAGACAGAGTAGAGAGAAGACTTACAGCATGGGCAAAGGATACTGGACGCTGCAGGAATTGCTGAGGAGGCACACGACCTGGCAGAGGTCACAGGTCACCACACAGAATGCCGCAGCCCACTGATTTCTGTCCTGATGACCTGTCCGTTACACAGATCAGCAGGCTGCAATGTCGGGGGCTGCAGAGTGCTCCTCACACACCCTGCTTCCCTGTCAGTTTGATGAATTGATTCCCACCGCATTATCACTGATTTCCGCACCGGCAGACTCCTCAGTCCCGGCCTCCCCCACCTCACAGCCGCGCTGATCCTCACAGGCACATCTGCTCCTCCGCTCTATGCATTGTCACCACTGCCCCAATCACAGGAACTCAGCTGTCCCTGCGGCCTCCTCCTGCTCCAGAGACCGGAGAGCTCGTTCCGCTATAGGAAGGAGCAGGTCAGTGCCGGCTAGAGCAGCTTCGATTAATCAGTCAGCCCTACTCCACACCCCTCTATCTCCAGCCTCTGGCACCCCCGCAGCGGGACTCAGGGACCTCGCCTTATAACTGCGCGCAGCCCCCTCCCCAGCATCAGCATGGCACCTGTTGGTGTCAGTGCTCGGTTCACCGTCGGTCCCCGCATCACGTCTCAAGGCAAGGGAGCGCGGCCCGGGACCCCCAGCACTGCACGCTGTATATAGAAGATGCTGTGAGACCGGGAAGCTCAGTGTGAGAGCGGCCGGAAGGGAAATATAACCTGTCAGTGTCCTGGTGCGGGCAGGTGAAAATACCGCAGATACCGTCCTGGCGAACTTGAGGTCGGTTAACTGAGGCCAGGGACGGTATCGGTATTTTCACGGTATACCACCCAGCCCTAAGTGGTACAGTCAAAAATGACCAAATATAACGGAGGCGTTGAAATTCACTAGGCGCTCCCTTATATCTGAGGCTTGTGGTTGCGTCAAATAGCGCAATAGGGTCACATATGGGGTATTTCTATAAACTGCAGAAACAGGGCAATAATTATTGGGGTGCATTTCTCTGGTAATAGGTTTATAATTATGAAAAATATTGGATTACAATAAAATCTCTGCACAGAAAATTAAAATTTTCAAATTCCTTACACACTTAGCTTTTATTTCTGTGACTCCCCTAAAGGGTTAAAACACTTTCTGGATATGCTTTTGCAGGGTGTGGGGGGTGCAGTTTCTGAAATGGGGTGCTTTGTGGGGCTAACATACAGGCCCCTCAAATACACTTTAAGGCTGGGTTCACACTATGTATATTTGAGGCAGTATTTGGTCCTCATGTCAGGTCCTCATAGCAACCAAAACCAGGAGTGGATTGAAAACACAGAAAGGATCTGTTCACATAATGTTGAAATTGAGTGGATGGCCGCCATATAACAGTAAATAACGGCCATTATTTCAATACCACAGCCGTTGTTTTAAAATAACAGCAAATATTTGCCATTAAATGATGGCCATCCACTCAATTACAACATTATGTGAACAGAGCCTTTCTGTGTTTTCAATCCACTCCTGGTTTTGGTTGCTATACAGCCTCACAAATACAGCCTCAAATATACATAGTGTGAACCCAGCCTAAACCTGAACAGGTCCCTAAAAATATCTGATTTGGAAATTTTACTGAAAATTTGGAAATTTGCTGCTAATGTTTTAAGCTTCCTATTGTCTAAAAAAAATGAAAGATCGTGTGGCATAACCACTTTCTGTATAAGCAAAAAAGTTTCAAAGTTGGAAAAATGCATTTTTTCACATTATTTGGTTTTTTTTTTAATAAAGATTTCGTTATGAGTATCGACTCCAATTTACCAGAAATGTAAAGTACAATATGTCACGAGAAAACAATCTCAGAATCAGGCGGATAGGTAAAAGCATCCCGAAGTTATTAATGAATAAAGTGACACTGGTCATATTCATAAAATTTGTCTCTGTCATTAAGGCCATTTCAGGCTCTGTCCTTAAGGGGTTAAAGGAGAAGTCCGGCAAAATTTTTTATTAAAGTATTGTATTGCCCCCCAAAAGTTATACAAATCACCAATATACACTTATTATAGGAAATGCTTATAAAGTGCTTTTTTCCCTGCACTTACTACTATATCAAGGCTTCACTTCCTGGATAAAATGGTGAAGTCACGACCCGACACCCAGAGCGGTGCGGGCTGTGGCTGCTGGAGAGGATGATGGCAGGGGGACACAGGGCACTGGAGGAACACTGGGCATCCCTCTGCCATCATCCTCTTCAGCAGCCACAGACGAACAGCTCTGGGAGTCGGGTCGTGACATCACATTTTATCCAGGAAGTGAAGCCTTGATGCAGTAGTAAGTGCAGGGAAAAGCACTTTATAAGTATTTCCTGTAATAAGTGTATATTGGGGATTTGTATAACTTTTGGTGGGCAATACAATACTCTAAATTTTGCCGAACCTCTCCTTTAACCGTGCTTCAACAGAATAAAAAAAACAAAAAACTAAAATAACTCATGAGGTCGGCCTGGACAGAAATGATGGTATCCCTGAAAATAACGTGACCAAAGGGACATGTTAACCCCTAGACGACCCTGGACGTAGGGTTACGTCATGGAAGTCTGTCCCCAGACGACCCATGACGTAACCTTACGTCATGGGTGTTATTCCCGCTATGAAGCGCGCTCCGGAGCGGAGCGCGCTTCATAGGAGGTGGGGGCCGGCTGCAGTGAGCAGCCGGGACCTCACCGGTAATGACACGCTGCAGCGATCGCGCTGCCGCGTGTCATTAACCCCTTAAACGCAGCGATCGCGGTGCGACCGCAGCGTTTAAGTGTAAGTGACAGGGGGAGTCCCCTGTCACTTACCGATCGGGCCCCCGCAGTGTGACTGCGGGGGTCCCGATCGTTGAAACGGACTGCTGGAGGTCTCTTACCTGCCTCTGTGCGGTCCGATCGGCGATCTGCTACACTGAGCCTGCACAGGCAGGCTCAATGAGCAGAGCGCCGATAACACTGATCAATGCTGTGCCTATGGCATAGCATTCATCAGTGTAGAAATCAAAGTAATGTATGTAGAAATCCCCCAAAGGGACTTCAAAAGTGTAAAAAAAAAAAAGTTCAAAACACTAACACACTACCCCAAAACCCCTCCCCCAATAAAAGTCTAAATCACCCCCCTTTCCCATTATATAAATAAAACATATAAAAATGAATAAATAGATAAACATATAATATACCATAGCGTGCGTAATTGTCCGATCTATTAAAATATAACAAGCGTCATTGCGACCGGTAAACGGCGTACACGAAAAGAGGGGAAAAAGTGCGCAGATTACCGATTTTATGTTACATTATATATTAAAAAAAATCAATAAAAAGTGATCAAAACGTCCGATCTTCACAAATATGGTATTAATAAAAACTAGAGATCATGGCGGAAAAAATGACACCCCATACAGCCCCATAGGTGAAAAAATAAAACCGTTATAAGCGTCACAATAGGCCCATTTTATTAATATTTAATTGCCAAAAAAAAGGATTTCATAAAAAAAAAAAAATATATAACATTAGAGAATCTGTGTAACCTGCATATGGTTGTGTTCGGACTGACCTATAGAATAATGGTATCATGTCGCTGTTACCATATAGTGCATTACGTAGACACAGGAACCCCCCAAATGTTACCATATTGCATTCTTTCTTACGATTTCACCTATTTATATCTTCATAAATAATATATATGGGGGTTTCCAGTATACAAACCTCCTAAATCAACTTAAAATAAGAACTGGTCCCTAAAAAAAAAAATCAGTTTTGGAAACTTTCACGAAAATGTGGTAATTTGCTGATAAATTTCTAAGCCCCGTAACACCCTAAAAAAGTAAAATATGTTTATGAAATGAAGCCAGAATAAAGAGGACATATCGGTTATGTGACTTAGTAACTAATTTATGTGATACGACTTTCTTTTTTTAGAAGCAGAGAATTTCAAAGTTCATAAAATGCTAATTTTTAAAATTTTTCATGATATTTTGATGTTTTTCACAAAAAAACACAAAGTAGTGACCAAATTTTGCCACTAATATAAAGTGCCATATGTGACGAAAAAACAATCTCAGAATCGCTAGCATACGTTAAAGCATCACTGAGCTATAAGCGCATAAAGTAAGACAGGTCAGATTTTGAAAAATGAGCCTGGTCTTTTAGGTGCAAATAGGCTTGGTCTTGAAGGGGTTAAAGATAGATGCTTGATCATAATGTGCGTGGAAATGAAAAGAAAAAAAAAGTTCTCTACTTTATTCCAGTATCAGCCTTACAGGTAGAGAATACAGCGTGCTGTGTGGTGTTACAGGTAGAGAATACAGCGTGCTGTGTGGTGTTACAGGTAGAGAAAACACAAAGGCAGAAGCGGGTGCCTTCTAGTGCAGTAATTAAGGTCAGCTTAACATAAGCAGAAGAGGTGAACAGAGTGTATGCTCACCTGTACAGGTTGTGCATATGTAGGCACAACACTATCAGTAGCTCAATATAACACTGCAGCCGGCTACAGGTGCCTCATGGATAAACCGGGAGGTGATGACAGTAGCAGTAGAGCGAATTCCCAGAAGCAACCAACTGGGACAGGAAAGAACCTCCCAAACAAGCCTGGCGCAGGTGTAGGGAAATCCAGTATATCATACACCACCAAGGAGAATCTCCAAGCGGTATAATATCATAACAAGCGGTATTTATTAACAGACGCAACGAGTTTCGGCTCACAAATAAGATAGAGCCTTCCTCAGGCCTGAGGAAGGCTCTATCTTATTTGTGAGCTGAAATGTGTTGCATCTGTTAATAAATACAGCTTGTTATGATATTATACCGCTTGGAGATTCTCATTGGTGGTGTATGATATACTGGATTTCCCTACACCTGGCTCGTTTGGAAGGTTCTTTCTTGTCCTAGTTGGTTGCTGCTGGAAATTCACTTTACTGCTACTGTGTTACCGGTAGAGAATACAATGAAAACAAAGAGAAAGAGACTAGACTAACACAGACTTATGCACACTCAAATATACAGATAAATGAATAATAGTTTATTGGAGAACCAACATCAACACGTATTAATACCACTAAAAAGCCTAAGAAGGCAACGATGTAGCCACATAAGTGCCCCCACAATACAAGGAGCAACAAGTAATGTGCCAGGTGGGGTACAATGCTGACAATATAAATCCTGTCAATATTGCACTACACATTGTAACAAAAAATAAAATGAAAACTAACCAATAATATTAAATCAAATAATCAAGGCAAAATCATATGTCAATTAATCAATCCATAATGTAAACAATGACTGCCATAGCAGGACTACCCCGACACACAGCACCGACACCCACGCGTTCAGTTATGCCACCATAACTTCATCAGTTGTGAATACAGCGTGCTGTGTGGTGTTACAGGTAGAGAATACAGCGTGCTGTGTGGTGTTACAGGTAGCGAATACAGTGTGCTGTGTGGTGTTACAGGTAGCGAACACAGTGTAGTGATGTCACAATCCCAGAATTTTGAGTTCGATACCAATACTCGATTTTTTTATTTCGATACTCGATACCAATTCGATATCCAAGTATGAGAAAAAGCTACACCCCTCAACTGTTTTTACGCCATTAAAGGGGTAGTGCGGCGGTAAAGAATTATTCACAGAATAACACACATTACAAAGTTGTACAACTTTGTAAGGTATGTTATGTCTGTGAATGGCCCCCTTTCCAGTGTCCCACCACCCCACCACCGTCCTGAGTGCCGGCCCCCCTCGGCCGAGTCATCAGCTGCTCAGCCGTGATTGGCTGAGCCAAACTGTGCTCAGCCAATCGCGGCTGAGCAGCCGATGACGCGACAGAGGGGGGCCGGCACGCAGGATGGTCGGAGGGATTCGGCCCGGTCGTCCGAAGATGACTTCAATGACTGAAGATCGGAGACGAGTCGGCACGTGACAGGTATGTATAGCGCACCACACTTCCGGGTACACGGTGGGGGTGGTGGGACACGGGAAAGGGGGCCATTCACAGACATAACATACATTACAAAGTTATATAACTTTGTAATGTGTGTTACTTTGTGAATAATTCTTTACCGCCGCACTACCCCTTTAAAGGTCTTCAGGTCTGCACTATTACAGCAATAGCAGGTTATGGGCTTTTTTTTTTATTTTTCTACTTAAGAAATAGTTTAACATTTTTTTCAATAAAAGAACTTAAAGTTGTCCACCTATGACTACTCTAACCTTTCATGTTTTGCCCTGTATGGCTGTGGTGTGCTGGATTATTTTTTGCACTGTGATCTGCAGTTTTATTCAGTGTCACGTTTGTATATATGTGACCTTTTGATCACTTAATGAATTGTTTTGGTGGGTGTGATGTGACCAAAAATCATAGTAAAAATATAGTATTCTATATGTAGCTATCCCTCAAGTAGGTAGCCCAGAGAGTAGTCAGCTCCCTGTAGTAAGCACCCCCTCTATAGTCAATCCCTGCGTAGTAAACACTCTCCCCTGTAGGTATACCCCATTTTTTGTAGGTAATACGCCTGTACATAATCCCTACTTCAGGCAATCCCTCTGTAAGTAACCCCCCCCCCCCCCCCCACACACACACACACACACACACACACACACACACACACACAGAGGCAGTCCCCTCTGTGGTAAACACTATGCCATGTAGGTAATCTCTCCCCCCGTAGGCACCCCCCACTCCATTTGTTTATAAAAAAAAAAAAAAAAAAAAAAAGAATCCACATACTCACCTGGCTTCAGTACAGTTCCTTGGTGTCCTCTTATCCTCCAAGCCCTGTGAGCATTCTTGCATAAACTCAGCACCTGGCATTTGCCCGCATGCCCTTTGGGTGTCCTGGTCTTTAAATCTCAAACCTGCAGAATGTAAGTGAGACACTTACATGCTGCAGCACTGGTTAAGAACCAGTAAAGGACATTCTGCCTGTCTCAGCTGTCTTTCCCATTTGGCAGGGTAGGCAGCTTTCTGAGGGCACTTGACTTATAGGGGCCCCTCACATGCCTGAGCTGCTGGGATTGGTGGTGCTGCTGCAGCAGACTGAAGCCACATGCCTGAGCTGCTGGGATTGGAGAGGTGATTCTGCTGAGGGTTGTAGTCTATCAGACAGGAAGTGTTCACAATGCTGGGAGTGATAGTGCTTGTAATGTTCTGTTAGTTAAGATCCAGATGTCTACAGGTTAGTGTGCCCCAAACAGGAAACATAATGGTGGGAATGATAGCGCCCCAAGCAGGACTGATTATCTGCCAGTGCCCCTAGCAGAGGAGACCCCTCTAATAACATGTGTTCAGGTAGGAGAGGTATCACATATGGGGAGGTGGGAGGGGGTGGCATAATGCTGTCAGGACAGCCCTGGCCTGTCTTCCTGCTCTGATAAGCCTCGGACACGCACATGGGAGTCCTTGCCGGCAGAATGGAGAACGGAGGTTATCATTGCAGGAGCCATATGGTTAAAGACCATAACACAAGACATCTGTGCCTTATCAGCTCCTGCACTGATGACCTGCGAACTCCCATTCTGAGACTGCCGGAAAGCTGCAGGACCCTACTGCAACAAGACTGTCCCTCCACCTGCATACCCCCTCAACCTGCGGCAGGCTCTAGTCATTAGCAGAGGGGATCTGCTACACATAGTAGCCGACCCCCACTGCTTCTGGAACGGCTCGGATGCCAATGTTAGGGAGACAGCGGCAGCTACACATTAACATAGCCGGCACAAGCCATCGCTGTGTGCCGGCTATAACTTATCACTGCAGTGAGCGGAGAGAGGTGCGGGTTAAGGAGGGGACGCCAGGGCAGCTTAGGTAGCCGTCCGCCGTGTTCTCTGCTCTATACTTTACGTTTAACCTCTTAACGACATCGGGCATAAGTATACGCCCCAGCAGGGTGGGCTTTAACGCAAACAGGCGTATACTTACGCCAGATGTTTCCCCGATCGCTGTGTGTTCACACACAGCGGTAGGGGAAGATGGCCTGCTATAATGTATAGCAGGCCATCTCTATACAGATCAGCATATAGCTGCTGAAAAAAGCTTTCCGGGTCATCGGTGACCCGGAAAGCAATGGCGATTGGTGCTGTCAGAGACAGCACCAATCGCCATTAGTGTCCCCACCAAAGATGGCGGCGATGCCACCCCCACGATCGCCGTGATAGGCCGGCCAGTACCGGCCGGCCCATCATAGCGATCAAACTGTTAAAAAACAGTTTTGTCGCGTTCTGCACCCCTCAGCTAGGTAGCTGAGGGGTGCAGAACAGGTGTGTGTGGTGCAGGTGTACCATACTCACCTGATCTGGGCGTCCAGAGCAACGATCTGCGGTCCGTGCCAAACTCGCATCATCTTCGCTTCACTTCCGGGTTCGGTCGTCCAGCGTCGGAAATCTTCGGAAACGCTCGGGTCCTCGGGTTCGGTGGGTCTTGGCAATCTCCGGCAGCGTTGCTCTACTGCCCCCTACCGGCTGATCAGTGAATATCATTCACTGATCAGTTGCTTCGGGTTAAAAAGATTTGGGGTTTTCTTTTGTTTTTTTCCTTTTTTGCACCCTAACGCCGCTGAGTGCTGATCAGCATCGCACGTAAGTGCGCCGCTCATCAGCAACTCCTCCTTTTTGGCGTTTCCCCCCCCCCCCCCTATATCCTACCGCCACTGGCTGCTGATAAGTGCCGCACATAAGTGCGCCATTTATCAGCAGCTCCTTTCTTGGCGTAGGGATATTTTTTCTTACTGTCAAAAAAACATGTAAAAAACACTACACTACACGAAATAAAGTTTTACACTACACATTTACATACCCCATATACCAATCCCCGTATAAAGATGGCCCCCAGGGTGTTTTCGGTGTCGGACGCATACGTTATTATTGCCTCCGACACCGAAACAGCCAGTGAGGATGAATGGGGGGATCCTTCTTTCCTCCATTCATCATCCAGTGACGTGTCTGAGGGTAGCGTAGCGTACGCTGCCCTCTAGACACGTCTTTTCCGCCAGTACCGTCCCAATAAGAGATGACGGTATGGCGTGAAATTCTACACACTCTTTAAGAGTACCTCAGGGTACACTTACAGATCCAGGGTATGTGCACACTGCGGAATGGCGAAGGATAACCCTTTGTGCATTCCGCAGCTGGCACCCGCCGGCGGACTGATGGAGGCGAGCGTCTCCATCCGTGTCATAGACTCCATTCTATGCAGGGGCGGATTCCGTTGTCCGTCCAAAGAATGAACACATTGGACAGAGGGCAGAATCCGCCCGTGCATAGAATGGAGTGTGACACGAGCGGAGACGCGCGCCTCCATCAGTCCGCCGGCGGGTGCCAGCTGCGGAATGCACAAAAGGTTATCATTCGCCATTCCGCAGTGTGCACGTACCCTTAGAGTGTATGAAGGAAGGGACACCCAAATCCAGCCCCCAGACGCCCCCCCCCCATCCTCCGAGTTAGTGGGGAGATCGCTCGGGAACTGATCCTCCCACTGCTGGATAAAGGTTACCACCTGTATGGGGATAACTTTTATACCAGCGCCCCCTCTTCCGATCCCTCGCTGCCTGAGCTACTGTAGCTTGCGGCACGATCCGAACATATCAGAAGCAGTAATAGAGCCCTAATATTTAGCAGCCATGTAGCGGACCCAGCGCTTCTGGATATGAAGGACCCCGTATCGCACCAGGACAACATTTTCCAGGTGACGTCCCCCACACTGGAGAAAGGGAGACCCCAGAAGAAGTGCAGACTGTGGCGTAACAGGGGGATCAGGAAGGACACCATGTTCCAGTGTGACAACTGTCCTGATCACCCTGGCTCTGCATACTGGATCGCTTCAAGGCGCACCACACGTCATTGGGGTTCTACATTATCTAAATTCTGTCCCTTATTCCTATTTCAGGGGTCACGTTGATCCAGGGATTATTCTGATCGCCATTATGGAGTCGGGAAGAAATTTTTCCCCTGTGAGGAGGCTACTGTCGTCTGCCTCACGAGGGTTTTTTGCCTTCCTCTGGATCAACACAGGTTGAATTTGATGGACACCTGTCATTTTCAACCTTATAAACTAATAATTGCCCTAATACCCCCAAATAAATTAGAATGGTCCCTTTTCCCCAGCTAAATAGGTATGGCCGCCATTCCCATTAGAGGATGCCATGATGCAATTACAAAGCCTCTGTGCGGCCAGGACAGTAGAAACCCCCCACAAGTGACCCCATTCTGGTAACTACACCCCATAAGGAATCTAACGAGGGGGCAGTGGGGATATGGCCCCCTGGTGACGGCCACATTTGGGCCGTGAAAATGAAAAAATTGTATTTTTTATTTTCATGGCACATGTTCCACTTATGTGCCCGTGACCAGTGGGGTCCATATGTTCACTGTACCCCTTGTTGGATTCCTTATGGGGTGTAGTTTCCAGAATGGGTTCACTTGTGGGGGGTTTCTACTGTCCTGGCAGCACAGGAGCTTTGTAATTGCGACATGGCCTCCATCCTCCATTCCAGCCTCTAAATGGCGCTCTGTCCCTTTGGTGGCTTGCCCTCTGCCCATATGGCACATTATATCCACATGTGGGGTATTTTCGTACTCAGGGGAAAGTACCCTACACTTTTTGTGTTCACTTTCTTTTTTAACCACCTTGTGGAAAAGGAAAAAAATAAAGGCTAGACCAACATTTAGTGTAAAAAATGTTTAATTTTTACACTAAATCATTGATCTTGTCTTGATTTTTTCATTTTCACAAGGGGTTAAAAGATAAAAAAAACACTAAATGTGTAGAGCAATTTCCCCTGAGTATGGAAATACCCGACATGTGGACATAAAGCGCCATGCGGGTGCAGGGTAAGCCATTTGGCTTTTTGAGGCTGGATTTGGCTGAAATGGATTTCGAGGGCCATGTTGCATTTAAAAGGCCCCTGTGTTGCCAAGACAGTTGAACCCCCCCCCACAAGTGACCCCATTATGGAAACTACACCCCTCAGGGAATGTAACAAGGGGTGTAGTGAGCATATGGACCCCACTGGTGACGGGCAAAAATGTGGAACAATATGGCGTGAAAATGAAATATTACATTTTTTACACTATAATGTTGGTTTAGCCTTAAATTTTTCATTTTCACAAGGGGTTAAAAGAGAAAAAAAAACACACAAAATGTTTAGAGCAATTCCCCCTGAGTCCATAAATACCCCACATGTGGACATAAAGTGCTATGTGGGCGCAGGGCAAGCCTCCGAAGGGAAGGAGCGCCATTTGGATTTTGAAGGCTGGATTTGGCCAGAATGGATGATGAACGTCATGTCGCATTTACAGAGCCCTCGTGCTGCCAAAACACTGGAAACCCCCCACAAGTGACCCCATTCTGGAAACTACACCCCTCAAGGAATCTAACAAGGGGTGCAGTGAGGATATGGACCCCTTGATGACGGCCACATTTGTGCCGTGAAAGTGAAAAAATGAAATTTTTCCCTTTCAAGTCACATTGTTCCACATTTGTGCCCGTCACCAGTGGGGTCCATACGCTCACTGCACAACTTGTTAGATTCCTTGAGGGGTGTAGTTTCTAGAATGGGGTCACTTGTGGGGGGTTTCCAGTGTTTTGGCAGCACGAGGGCTCTGTGAATGCGACAGGGCCCTTGAAATCCATTCCAGTAAAATCCAGCTTGCAAAGGCCAATTGGCGCTCCTTCCCTTTGGAGGCTCGTCCTGCGCCCGCTTGGCACTTTATGTCCACATGTAGGGTATTTCCGTACTCGGGAGAAACTGCGCTACATGTTTGGTGTTTTTTTTTTTCTTTTATCCCCTTGTAAAAATGAAAAATGAATGCTAGAAGAACATTTTAGTGTAAAAAATAGAATTTTTCCTTTTTTACACCACATTGTTCTGAAAATCTGCGAAGCACCTGTGGGGTCCAAATGCTCACCGCACCCCTTGTTACATTCCTTGAGGGGTGTAGTTTTCTAAATGGTGTCCCTTTAGGGGTGTTTTTTAGGTTTTGGCACCCCAGAGCCTCTGCCAACCTGAAGTGGTACGGTCAAAAATGACCAAATATAACGGAGGCGTTGAAATTCACTAGGCGCTCCCTTATATCTGAGGCTTGTTGTTGCGTCAAATAGCGCAATAGGGCCACATATTGGGTATTTCTATAAACTGCAGAAACGGGGCAATCAATATTGGGGTGCATTTCTCTGCTAGTAGGTTTATCATTATGAAAGATATTGGATTTCAATAAAATCTCTGCACAGAAAATAAAAAATGTTCAAATTTCTTACACACTTAGCTTTTATTTCTGTGACTCCCCTAAAGGGTTAAAAAAACTTTCTGGATGTGCTTTTGCAGAGTTTGGGGGGTGCAGTTTCTGAAATGGGGTGCTTTGTGGGGCTTTCTAACATACAGGCCCCTCAAATACACTTTGAACCTGAACAGGTCCCTAAAAATATCTGATTTTGAAATTTTACAGAAAATTTGGAAAATTGCTGCTAATGTTTTAAGCTTCCTATTGTCTAAAAAAAATGAAATATAGTTTAATAAATGCCGCCAACATAAAGTAGACATGTTGCTAATGCTATTTAATATATAATTTATGTGGCATAACCATTTTCTGTATAAGCAGAAAGGTTTCAAAGTTTGAAAAATGCATTTTTTCACAATTTTTCACGTTATTTTGGTGTTTTTCATAAAGATTCGTTATGAGTATCGACTCCATTTTACCAGAAATGTAAAGTACAATATGTCACAAGAAAACAATCTCAGAATCAGCCGTATAGGTAAAAGCATCCCGAAGTTATTAATGAATAAAGTGACACTGGTCATATTCATAAAATTTGTCTCTGTCCTTAAGGGGTTAAAGGGGTTGTCCGGCGATAAAAAATTATTCACAGAATAACACACATTATAAAGTTATACAACTTTGTAATGTATGTTATGTCTGTGAGTGGCCCCGTTCCCCGTGTCCCACCAACCCCCACCCGTGTACCCGGAAGTGTGGTGCGCTATACATACCTGTCACGTGCCGACCACGGTCTCCGATCCTCAGCAGTGACGTCTTCTTCGGGCGGCCAGCAGATCTTCCCGAGTGCTGGCCGCCCTCTGCAGCGTCATCCGAAGCTCAGCCGCGATTGGCTGAGCATAACTGTGCTCAGCCAATCGCGGCTGATGACGCGGCCACGTCATCAGCTGCTCAGCTGCGATTGGCTGAGCACAGTTATGCTCAGCCAATCGCGGCTGAGCTTCGGATGACGCTGCAGAGGGCGGCCAGCACTCGGGAAGATACGCCGGCCTCCCGAAGAAGACGTCACTGCTGAGGATCGGAGACCGTGGTCGGCACGTGACAGGTAATGTATAGCGCACCACACTTCCGGGTACACGGGTGAGGGTGGTGGGACACGGGGAAGAGGGCCATTCACAGACATAACATACATTACAAAGTTGTAAACCTTTGTAATGTGTGTTATTCTGTGAATAATTTTTTATCGCCGGACAACCCCTTTAAAGTATCGATACCAGGAAATCCTGGTACCGAACCGTATTTATGCCCGAAATATCGATAGTAGTATAATATAATATCGATATTTCGGTGCATCTCTAATGCAGCGTGCTGTGTGGTATTACAGGTAGTAACACTGTGCTGTGTGGGTGAGACAACAATGAAATGATAAAGTACTGCAAATAATTCAGTAACACAAACTGCAATGTGTGAACACAGTCTAGATGTTTTGCAACAGATTTGGGTGGGGAATGGGCAGGGTGGAGGGAGTGTGATGGAACAGCTGAGGGAAAGCTTTGCATTCTGAAACCAGTACTGCATTCTGGAAACTGCTCAACCAGGAAGTACAGAAACACAAAACACCCCAAAACAAATGGATTTTTGGTAGTTTCAAAACTGGAATAGATAGCTTAGTAATGATATATGCTTCTGCAGAAGTTTCATTTTTTTTAACCTCTATCTGGAGTTCCCCTTTAAAGCATGCCTGTCACTACACCCACTGCCAGATCAGTAGGGAATTTCTCTTGTAATTCGGAAGTTCAGGTATCCATGAAAACAAACAATGCTTTGACGGAAATGGGCATGACCCTTATTCTGATTCAGTGTAGGTTGGGCAAACTGATTGGATGTGTGGATGACCACATTAAAATCATTTTAAAAAGCATCCATTCCACAAGAAAGTACTTATAGGGCTTAGCCCCAAGTCCCGTATTTTTCAGATATTACGGATGGGGAAGCCCTGCAGTGGAGCGTTTCCCCACCGGGCATGATGTATCAGTATCATGCCGGGAGCGGGGAACTGTTTGAATCCCTGCAGCACTATAATGAAGCAGCCGTGTGGCTGTGTCACTACAGTGCCTCAGAAAATCAGTCAGTTACCCAGCTCCCGGCATGATACTGATACATCATGGCAGGTGGGAGGTGGGAAAACACTCCATTGCAGGGCTTCCCCATCTATAGTATCAGTAAAATACACAACATGGGACTAAGTCCTTACAGTTCATTTTCATAGAACAGAAAGTGCAGTGGATCAGTTTTTAATGGATGACACATGGATGCAAAATGACAATTTATTTATTTTTCACAGAACCATGCAAAGCCATGAAGCTAGCAGGAACTCAAGATATCCATCTTAAAACATAAGGTACATTAAGTTGCACATGGATAGAATGGCGCCAGCACAGGGAAGTCGGTGCCACGGTCCTTTTCTTGAACTGTGGCCCAGTTCTCGTGCATGTTGCTGGTCTATTACCGAGCACCTGCTCAGACTGAAAGGAGCCACATCTCAGAGGGGGGGTTCCTCCCAGAATTGTGCTGCCAAATCTGTTGGCGCTATAAAATATATATATATATATATATATATATATATATATATATATATATATATTTATTAATAAATATTCTTACACATCAATTTAATTTCCTAGGGCTTTCTTAAGTAAACAAATGGAGGGACAGTAAGAACACAAAGATGCTGGAAGATGACTCTCCAAGGCTGAGATCTGCAAGATGGTTAAGTTTTGCAGGCCGACTTGTGGAGCTGACAAGAAAGGACCAACGTTATACAGATTCCCCCTGCCCTGTGTAGGCACGCTGAGCAGCCCTCACTGACCCCAGCACACTATTGTGGGGCGGCTTTGTTTTGGACAGCTTCCTGTCGCCTGGGCACCCAGAGGTAAACTCGTGTTAAGAGAACATGCTACTAATCACCACATAGCGTCCCAGGCTGCCGCCCAAAACACCTCCACTGCACAGCGCCCCCTCCGGCGGCACTCACCACTCATGTCAGCACAACAACTCCATTCCTTCCCAAGCTTTTGTTGTTGTTGTTGGCAAAACGAAGTGTCAAAACGATTCTAGCACTCACCGCCCCTCCCCTCTCTCCGTGGAAATGACGTCACCGGGTCGCGCAGCTGACGTCACCCTGCCTCCTCAGGAAGTCTTTGCCTCAACTGCACTCAGAAAGGTGTAGGACGATGAAAGCAACAGGCGCCATTTTGGACCGAACCAGAAGTGACGCGACCGGCAAAGTGTTTAGTGTAAGGTGGAGTTAATTGCTGGGGGGGGGGGGGGGTCACAAAGCTAAATGTTAATTGGCTGCCACTCAGCAAGCTTCTCGCCGATTGGTTGTTTGGGAATGCAAATAGCAAGCCTAGCTCTAAATAATATACCAGGCGTGGTTGGAGTAAAATCTCTCAACCTCAAGTCTCAGAGGAGGGATTGACTGGAACGCATATAAGCGATAAGAAGTGAACAAACATACTATGATAAAGTACAGTCGAATTAATGTCGCCTAAAACAATGACGTTATCATTAGCTAAGACGTAAAAGTAGTCCATTCTCTTTAAAAAAAAAAAAAAAAAAAGTTTCTCACCTGCTTGTAGGTCTTCTGCGTTTTAATTACGTGTACATTCTCTGTGTTAAGTGCACCACGCTCCGTTACTTCGTTAAGGACGTCAGGAAACTAGCTGCCCGAATACAAAATGGCGATGGGGGGAATCAGCTTCCGATCACGAGTTCACAGACGCAAGGACGCACAACAGAATAAACGCATGACGAGGATTGGTTGGTGAAATCACGTGATTTAAGGACCACCCACTAAAGACTACGAATAAAGATCATGTGTGGTTGCAATATGTTGAGTGTCTGCGTGGTACAGAAGTATTAAAAGTGCAAGAGAGCTGTTGAAAATAGGTCTCCATCCGGACTCAATAAATTAGTATGTCCTGTGTAGGGTAGACTAGAATGGAGTTTTAAATGGAGATCGACACCTGGAGTCAGTAATTTAGTATGTTCTAAGAAGAGAAGACTGCAATTTTGGAGGAACGTCCCCTTTTTTGCGGTGATTAAAGGAAAAAAAAGGAGGAACTGTTTAACCCTTTAAGGACCGTGCTAACTTTCGTTTTAGCATTTTCGTTTTTTCCTTTATCTGCTTAAAAGGCCATAGCACTTGCATTTTACACCTACAGACCCACATGAGCCCTTATTTTTTGCGTCACTAATTGTACTTCGCAATGAGAGGCTGAATTTTTCCATAAAATATGCTGCGAAACCAGAAAAAAATTATATGCGCAGTGAAATTAAAAATTTTTTTTGGGGGGGGGCTTCATTTTTAAGCCTTGTGTCCTATGGAAAAAACTTAGTTGTTATATATGTTCCTCAAGTCATTACGATTAAAAC
This sequence comes from Dendropsophus ebraccatus, assembly GCF_027789765.1. Classification (NCBI taxonomy): domain Eukaryota; kingdom Metazoa; phylum Chordata; class Amphibia; order Anura; family Hylidae; genus Dendropsophus; species Dendropsophus ebraccatus. The sequence continues at coordinate 82,324,384 of NC_091461.1, forward strand.
GATATGTAACATGTATAACTTTTATTGTATCTGATGGTCTGTAAAAAATTAAAACCATTGTTAACAAATATACATTCCTTAAAATCGCTCTATTCCCAGGCTTATAGCGCTTTTATGCTTTGGTCTATGGGGCTGTGTCTAGTGTCATTTTTTTGCGCCATGGAGTGTTCTGTCTATCGGTACCTTGATTGCGCATATGCGACTTTTTGATCGCTTTATATTACATTTTTTCTGGATTTGATGCGACCAAAAACGCGCAATTTTGCACTTTGGGATTTTTTTGCGCTTACACTGTTTACCGTGCGAGATCAGGAATGTGATTAATTAATAGTTCGGGCGATTACGCACGCGGCGATAGCAAACATGTTTATTTATTTATTTTTATTTGTAAAATGGGAAAAGAAGGGTGATTCAGACTTTTATTAGGGGAGGGGATTTTTTATTAATAAAAACACTTATTTTCACTTTCCCTTACAGTAATATGAAGCCCCCTGGGGGACTTCTATATACACAGAACTGATCTCCCATTGAGATCAATCCTGTGTATATAATAGAGCAATGATCCATCAGATCGGTGCTCTATTATAATGGTCTGCTGCAGACCATCTGAATAGATTGCCGAGCCGGGATCAGCGTCATTCCGACGCTGAGCCCCGGCTGGCTCATTAGAACGGATCTCCCCTCCGCGATTGCGAGACACTGAGGAGGAAGAAATGTATCGTACCTTACTCCTTGGTGCCATTCTGATGCAATTAGTAGTTTGCTCCAAGGTCTGTTATGACTAGGGCTGGGCAATATGGCCAAAAAATAACATCTCAAATTATTTTTATTTTTTTTCGATTCTCGATTAAATCTCGATTTTTATTTTTTTTTTAATGCAGGGTGTAGTAGTAGTAGATAATGTGAGTAGCAGAAATGGGCATAGTAGTAGCAGTTTTGGGGCTAGTAGTATGAGCAATGGTAGTGCAAGCAGTAGAGCAGTATGGGGAGTAGTATTGAAGTGAGTAGTAGAGCACCTCCGGGTATGGGCGGCATCGGCAGCTGGCGCTCCGGTAGCGGGCGGATGAGCGGTTCTGCTCTGACCTGCAGGAGGAGCAGCTTGCCCGGAGCTCCACAGCTCCCCTTGCAGGTCGGAGGACATTTTTTTTTTTCTTTTCCTTGAAAATCGAATTCAAGATTAATTGCCCAGCCCTAGTTATGACCATTAAACCAGCGAAAATCTTTTTCTTTCGCATGAACTGGTGACAGAATTTTATATAGATTTGTAATTTACTTCTATTAAAAAATCTCAAGTCTTCCTATAATTGTTAGCTACTATATGTCATCCAGGAAATGTTTTATTTTCAATCTGACACAGTGCTCTCTGCTGACATGTCTGGCCAAGGCAGGAACTCTTTCTCGGTTTTCTATGAATCCCCATAGAAAACCTCTTCTGCTTGGACAGTTCCAAAGCTGGAGAGGTTTTCCATGGGGATTCATAGAAAACCGAGACAGAGTTCCTGTCTCGGCCAGAGATGTCAGCGGAGAGCACTGTATCAGGGCGCAAAACAGCGCCCGTCTTTAACAGTGAGGACCTGGCTGCATATAGCAGCATGTCCCTACATGCTTTGAAATTAGCTCAGCTCCTGAGCTCACTTCAAAGCACCGCCGGACTTCAAGATGTATGGGCAGTGGCGTAGCTACCATAGAGGCAGGACGCTGTATTCTCTACCTGTAACCAGGGCTGTGGAGTCGGTAACCCGCAGCTCCGATTCCAACTCCTGAATTTTATCAAGACCGACTCCGACTCCTGCTCCTTCATAAATGACCAGTCATATACCAGGGGAGTTATTTATCACACTGGCTCAGCAGCTTCTCCCTAATGTCCTACATGATCCTGGGGCGACTTCTAAAGGAATAAGGAAAGATATAAAGCAGATTCTCCTGTGTGTCCAGTGGATGCAGCCAGTTTCCAGACTCCATGTCCTGAACTACTCACGACTAGACTAGAAGGAGCAGGTGGTCTTTTCCTTCTGACAGTCTTCTATGTTTCTAACTAAATATTCACCATACACACAAAAACACTGCTAACAATACCAGAAACCTGTAATATAGAGGTCAGCCATAGTGATATAGAGAGGGGTCACACATAGTGATATAGAGAGGGGTTACACATAGGGATATAGAGAGGGTTCAAACATAGTGATTTATAGGTCACACAGTGATATAGAAGGTCACTATGGGGGCACATAATAGCATGCGCACACACACCCACACAGCCTGCTGCAGCCATAGCATACACACACACACACCCACACAGCCTGCTGCAGCCATAGCATACACACACACCCACACAGCCTGCTGCAGCCATAGCACACACCACACACACACACTCGGCTTGCTGCGGCCATAACACACATACACACAGCCTGCTGCAGCCATAGTGCACACACACACACACACACACACACAGCTTGCTGCAGCCATAGCACACATACACACAGCCTGCTGCAGCCATAGCATACACACACAGCCTGCTGCAGTCATAGCACACACAACCTACTGCAGCCATAGCACGTGCACACACACACACACACACACACACAGCTACAGCCATAGAACGCTGAAGAAAAACACACAATCTTCTCCCAGAGAGAAAACACCACACTGAGGACAGAGGTTACTGCTACACTACTTATGTCTTCTCCTCCTCCTCCTCTATATTACACAGGATATCTTCATATTACACTGCTGCTCATTTACAGTCATCCAGCATCCATAAAGAGAACAGCACAGATCTCCCCCAAACAATGGACTCAGGAACAAACTGCCAAATAGTGACCGACAACTTTTCCATGACCACCCTTATGTAACAGGGCCATAATAGTAATAATAGTATAATAGTAATAGTTGCCCATAATATATATTCATGAGCAAAACTTGTAAAATTCATATCAAAATTCAATTCTAAATTATTTAAAGATTTTTTTAAAGCTGGAGTCGGAGTCGGTACTTTTTTTTCCAACTCCGACTCCAGCCAAAACTAGCTCTGACTCCGACTCTTGATTCTCTACCTGTAACACCACATAGCATGCTGTATTCTCCACCTGTAACACCACACAGCACGCTGTATTCTCCACCTGTAACACCACACAGCATGCTGTATTCTCCACCTGTAACACCACACAGCACACTTTATTCTTAATTTTATTTAATGAGGTTAAAATAACCTCTCACTAGCGCTGCACTAAGAGACGCCGCTGACTGTCAAAAATGAACACCCGTAGGTTCACTGAGGGGTAAAATATATGTAAAAAGATATTATTGACATTAAGCGCAACATATAGGCAATCCTATGTGTAATGCTGTTAGTAGTGGTACGTTGCTATATGAAATAAATGATTTTGATTACCTGGTTATCTCCCTGCGAAATGCTTTTCGTAGTTTTCGGTATATATATCTCTCAGTTGTAGATCTTTTGCAGATGCTTGGTAACGTTGGTTGGCAACAAGATGGTTAACCCCTTAAGGACAGAGCCTGAAATGGCCTTAAGGACAGAGACAAATTTTATGAATATGACCAGTGTCACTTTATTCATTAATAACTTTGGGATGCTTTTACCTATCCAGCTGATTCTGAGATTGTTTTCTCGTGACATATTGTACTTTACATTTCTGGTAAAATGGAGTCGATACTCATAACGAATCTTTATGAAAAACACCAAAATAACGTGAAAAATTGTGAAAAAATGCATTTTTCAAACTTTGAAACCTTTCTGCTTATACAGAAAATGGTTATGCCACATAAATTATATATTAAATAGCATTAGCAACATGTCTACTTTATGTTGGCGGCATTTATTAAACTATATTTCATTTTTTTTAGACAATAGGAAGCTTAAAACATTAGCAGCAATTTTCCAAATTTTCTGTAAAATTTCAAAATCAGATATTTTTAGGGACCTGTTCAGGTTAATGCTGGGTTCACACACTGTATACTTCAGGCAGTATTTGGTCCTCAAGTCAGGTCCTCATAGCAACCAAAACCAGGAGTGGATTGAAAACACAGAAAGGCTCTGTTCACACAATGTTGAAATTGAGTGGATGGCCGTCATATAACGGTAAATAACTGCCATTATTTCAATATAACAGCCGTTGTTTTAAAATAACAGCAAAAATTTGCCATTAAATGACGGCCATCCACTCAATTACAACATTATGTGAACATAGCCTTTCTGTGTTTTCAATCCACTCCTGGTTTTGGTTGCTATACAGCCTCACAAATACAGCCTCAAATATACATAGTGTGAACCCAGCCTGTCAAAGTGTATTTGAGGGGCCTGTATGTTAGAAAGCCCCACAAAGCACCGCATTTCAGAAACTGCACCCCCCAAACTCTGCAAAAGCACATCCAGAAAGTTTTTTAACCCTTTAGTGGAGTCACAGAAATAAAAGCTAAGTATGTAAGAAATTTGAAAATTTTTATTTTCTGTGCAGAGATTTTATTGTAATCCAATATCTTTCATAATGATAAACCTATTAGCAGAGAAATGCACCCCAATATTAATTGCCCCGTTTCTGCAGTTTATAGAAATACCCCATATGTGGCCCTATTGCGCTATTTGACGCAACCACAAGCCTCAGATATAAGGGAGCGCCTAGTGAATTTCAACGCCTCCGTTATATTTGGTCATTTTTGACCGTACCACTTCAGGTTGGCAGAGGCTCTGGGGTGCCAAAACCTAAAAAACACCCCTAAAGGGACACCATTTAGAAAACTGCACCCCTCAAGGAATGTAACAAGGGGTGCGGTGAGCATTTGGACCCCACAGGTGCTTTGCAGATTTTCAGAACAATGTGGTGTAAAAAAGGAAAAATTCTATTTTTTACACTAAAATGTTGTTCTAGCATTCATTTTTCATTTTTACAAGGGGATAAAAGAAAAAAAAAAACACCAAACATGTAGCGCAGTTTCTCCCGAGTACGGATATACCCCACATGTGGACATAAAGTGCCAAGCGGGCGCAGGACGAGCCTCCAAAAGGAAGGAGCGCCAATTGGCCTTTGCAAGCTGGATTTTACTGGAATGGATTTCAAGGGCCACGTCGCATTCACAGAGCCCTCGTGCTGCCAAAACACTGGAAACCCCCACAAGTGACCCCATTCTGGAAACTACACCCCTCAAGGAATCTAACAAGGGGTTCAGTGAGCATATGGACCCCACTGGTGATGGGCACAAATGTGGAACAATGTGACGTGAAAGGGAAAAATTTCATTTTTTCACTTTCACGGCACAAATGTGGCCGTCATCAAGGGGTCCATATCCTCACTGCACCCCTTGTTAGATTCCTTGAGGGGTGTAGTTTTCAGAATGGGGTCACTTGTGGGGGGTTTCCATTGTCTTGGCAGCACGAGGGCTCTGTAAATGCGACATGGCTTTCATCATCCATTCTGGCCAAATCCAGCCTTCAAAATCCAAATGGCGCTCCTTCCCTTCGGAGGCTTGCCCTGCGCCCACATGGCGCTTTATGTCCACATGTGGGGTATTTACGGACTTTTTTTCTCTTTTAACCCCTTGTGAAAATGAAAAATTTAAGGCTAAACCAACATAGTGTAAAAAATGTAATATTTCATTTTCACGCCATATTGTTCCACATTTGTGCCCGTCACCAGTGGGGTCCATATGCTCACTACACCCCTTGTTACATTCCCTGAGGGGTGTAGTTTCCATAATGGGGTCACTTGTGGGGGGGGGTTCAACTGTCTTGGCAACACAGGGGCCTTTTAAATGCAACATGGCCCCTCGAAATCCATTCCAGCCAAATGGCGCTCCTTCCCTTTGGAGGCTTTCCCTGCACCCGCATGGCGCTTTATGTCCACATGTCGGGTATTTCCATACTCAGGGGAAATTGCTCTACACATTTAGTGTTTTTTTTTATCTTTTAACCCCTTGTGAAAATGAAAAAATCAAGACAAGATCAATGATTTAGTGTAAAAATTAAACATTTTTTACACTAAATGTTGGTTTAGCCTTGATTTTTTCCTTTTCCACAAGGAGTTAAAAGAGAAAGTGAACACAAAAAGTGTAGGGTAATTTCCCCTGAGTACGAAAATACCCCACATGTGGATATAATGTGCCATATGGGCAGAGGGCAAGCCACCAAAGGGACAGAGCGCCATTTAGAGGCTTGAATGGAGGATGGAGGCCATGTCGCAATTACAAAGCTCCTGTGCTGCCAGGACAGTAGAAACCCCCCACAAGTGACCCCATTCTGGAAACTACACCCCATAAGGAATCCAACAAGGGGTACAGTGAGCATATGGACCCCACTGGTGATGGGCACATAAGTGGAACATGTGCCATGAAAATAAAAAATAAATTTTTTTCATTTTCACGGCCCAAATGTGCCCGTCACTAGGGGGCAATATCCCCACTGCCCCCCTCGTTAGATTCCTTATGGGGTGTAGTTTCCAGAATGGGGTCATTTGTGGGGGGTTTCTACTGTCCTGGCATCACAGAGGCGGCCATACCTATTTAGCTGGGGAAAAGGGACTATTCTAATTTATTTGGGGGTATTAGGCCAATTATTAGTTTATAAGGTTGAAAATGACAGGTGTCCATCAAATTCAACCTGTGTTGATCCAGAGGAAGGCAAAAAAAAAAACCCTCATAAGGCAGACTGACAGTAGCCTCATCACAGGGGAAAAATTCCTGCCCGACTCCATAATGGCGATCAGAATAATCCTTGGATCAACGTGACCCCTGAAATAGGAATAAGGGATAGAATTTAGAAAATGTAGAACTCCGATGACGTGTGGTACGCCTTGAAGCGATCCAGTATGCAGAGGCCGGGGCGATCAGGACAGGTGTCACACTGGAAAATGGTGTCGTTAAGGGGTTAATGTCGTTAAGGGGTTAATATAACCCCCGCTGGAGGCGCCCGGGTCGGCGGCACTACTCCGCAGTGGGCTACCCTGATTTTACAGTTCAAAAATTCCCGGGAAGGTAGAGTGACGTCACTGTTTGTACGTGTGCTTGGTGGGGCCAAAAAAGTAATCAACGCATTTCAGCAACAGAAGCGGTTGCCCTCGTCAGGATTATGGCACGGCCCCGTATTCCTTCCTTACTTATAGGTTGTTTGACTGCTCATCTGTCAGGTGTGAGTTAATTAGGTGTTGCCGTGTTACCATGCATAATTATAGTTACTTATTCCAAGGCCATGCAAAGCTTGCCTATTTCATGTAAAACTATAGTAATACATTGTCCCAAGATACTTCAACCATAGTTTACATTTTGCCGATGTTTATCTCTTCATGTTCAAGTATAACTGTAGAGTGTTCGGAGCAGTGTGTTAGTTCCTATCTGCATGTATTGTGTGTTTTTATGATATATTTTTCATGTTCTCCGATTTTTATCTCCAAAATTTTACCAGGGTTCTGTGTTTTCTTGCAGCTTTTACAATGCTTACACGGATAAAAAAACTTTTTCTAATGGCTTTAATACTGTTTGGCCCTTTTCTGTTCTTTGTTGTTGTTTGATAGTGGGGGCTACTAATAAACCTAAATTGCTTGCTTTTTTTAAGGTGAAACGTGGTTGGGGGGGCAATAATTCTCCTATTATTTTATCTTGTTTCAATATTTCCCAATGTTTTTTTATTATACTTTTATGGTGCGTTCACACCTAGAGGATCTGCAGCTGATTTTCTGCAGCAGATTTCATTTAAATAACTGAACACAGCATCAAATCTGCTGCAGATCCTGTAGGTGTGAACGCACCCTTAGGGTGCCTTCACACCTACCGACTCGCAGCGTTAATAACGCTGCAAGTCGGCTAGGTCCTGGCAGCCACTGATTGGCCGGGCGGGAGAGCAGGACGCCGGGACCCCGTGGAGCGAGGAGGTAATGTATACAGAGCTGAGCGGGAGGCGGCCGGCCGGCATCAGAAGGGGTTAAGCAGCCGGCAGATTTACATACACGCAGCGGTCGTTCAGACCGCTGCGTGTATGTACTGACAGTGATCTGCCAGGACCTAGCCGGTTCGCAGCGTTATTAACGCTGCGAGTCGGTAGGTGTGAAGGCACCCTTAAAGTGTTTTATGTTTTTATTATATGAAGTGACAATGGGGATATTCAAGTTCATAGTATCTTTGTTTGCATTGTCCCGATTTTTGTTTTTGTTTTGTAGTAATGTTTCTCTTGGGATCTGTTTCACCTCCAGACAGGTGTCCTTCATATGTGTTGTATTATATCCTTTTGCACTAAATTGTTTTTGCAGTTGTGCTTCTCTTTCATATTCTTCTATTTCCGTACAGTTCCTTCTAAGCCGGATGAATTGACTTTTGGGTACATTGATCAGCCAGGTGGGTAAGTGACAGCTGTTTATGTCTATGTAGCTGTTGCTGTCTGTTTCCTTATGATGAGTTTTCGTGTAAATTTGTTTTTCTTAATATATATATAGTAAGGTCCAGAAAATGTATTTCATCTGCACTGTATGTAGGGGTAAAATTTTAATAAAATTCATTTTTATTAATACTTTCTAAAAACACTCCAAGACTCTCTGGACCCCCTTTCCAAATAAATACAATATCAACGATAAAACGATGCCACAGGACAGGGGCGTAACTAGAAATGGCTGGGCCCCATAGCAAACTTTTGATTGGAGCCCCCCCCGCCCGCCCCCTCTCGATCGACCACTACGCCATCAACACACTCAGCTCTACACAGGTCCTGTACACCATATAAATTACAGTACAGTTATATCAGGTGACTTACAGGGGACGTCTTCTCTGATCGGAGTTCTTCCCTTTTCATTTTCTTCTCCATCTCCTTCTCCGAGCCACAAATCCACAGAATCTGCCAGAAAAAACATATTAGTCTCCTCACACTGGCACCATCCTCATCTCTCTATACTGCACATCTGCATTGGCCCCTTTACACCCTCATTTAGTGGGAAGGCTGACTCTATGTGATCCCATTTTATTATATGGCCCTCCTCTCTGTCGCCCCTCCTTATAAATAGCCCCCTTATGTTGCCCCCCTTATAGAAGCCCCCCATGCTGTCCCCCTTATAGATGCCCCCCATGTTGTCCCCTAATAGATGGTCCCCTATGTCCCCCCCCTATAGATGGCCCCTCCTATGTTGTCCTCTTATAGATGCCCCCCTCTCCCCCTATATTGTCCCTTTATAGATGTTCCCCTCTCCCCCAATGTTGTCCCTTTATAATATCCCTCTCCCCTATGTTGTGCTCCTCTCCCCTATGTTGTCCCCTTATAGATGGCCCCCTCTCCCCCTATGTTGCCCCCCCTTATAGATGTCCCTCTCCCCCCCTTCCTTATAGATGTCCCCCTCTCCCCCCCTTCCTTATAGATGGCCCTCTCTCCCCCCCTCCCTTATAGATGCCCTCCTCTCCCCCCCCTATAGGTGCCCCCTTCTCCCTCCCTTATAGATGTCCCCCTCTCCCCCCCTTTCCTTATAGATGGCCCTCTCTCCCCCCTCCCTTATAGATGCCCCCTTCTCCCTCCCTTATAGATGTCCCCCTCTCCCCCCTTCCTTATAGATGCCCCCTTCTCCCTCCCTTATAGATTCCCTCCTCTCCCCCCTCCCTTATAGATGCCCTCCTATCCCCCCTTCCTTATAGATGCCCTCCTTTCCCCCCTCCCTTATAGATGTCTCCCTCTCCCCCCCTTCCTTATAGATGCCCTCTTCTCCCCCCTCCCTTATAGATGTCCCCCTCTCCCCCTCTCCCTTATAGATGCCCCCTTCTCCCTCCCTTATAGATGCCCCCTTCTTTCTCCCTTATAGATGCCCTCCTCTCCCCCCTCCCTTATAGATGCCCTCCTATCCCCCCCTTCCTTATAGATGCCCTCCTCTCCCCCATCCCTTATAGATGCCCTCCTATCCCCCCTTCCTTATAGATGCCCTCCTCTCCCCCCCTCCCTTATAGATGTCTCCCTCTCCCCCCCTTCCTTATAAATGCCCTCTTCTCCCCCCTCCCTTATAGATGTCTCCCTCTCCCCCTCTCCCTTATAGATGCCCCCTTCTCCCTCCCTTATAGATGCCCTCTTCTTTCTCCCTTATAGATGCCCTCCTCTCCCCCCTCCCTTATAGATGCCCTCCTATCCCCCCCTTCCTTATAGATGCCCTCCTCTCCCCCCTCCCTTATAGATGTCTCCCTCTCCCCCCTTCCTTATAGATGCCCTCCTCTCCCCCCTCCCTTATAGATGTCTCCCTCTCCCCCCCTTCCTTATAGATGCCCTCCTCTCCCCCCTCCCTTATAGATGTCTCCCTCTCCCCCCTTCCTTATAGATGTCTCCCTCCCCCCCTTCCTTATAGATGCCCTCTTCTCCCCCCTCCCTTATAGATGTCTCCCTCTCCCCCTCTCCCTTATAGATGCCCCCTTCTCCCTCCCTTATAGATGCCCCCTTCTTTCTCCCTTATAGATGCCCTCCTCTCCCCCTCCCTTATAGATGCCCTCCTCTCCCCCCTCCCTTATAGATGTCTCCCTCCCCCCCCCCCTTCCTTATAGATGCCCTCCTCTCCCCCCTCCCTTATAGATGTCTCCCTCTCCCCCCCCCTTCCTTATAGATGCCCTCCTCTCCCCCCTCCCTTATAGATGTCTCCCTCTCCCCCCTTCCTTATAGATGTCTCCCTCTCCCCCCCTTCCTTATAGATGCCCTCTTCTTCCCGCTCCCTTATAAATGTCTCCCTCTCCCCCTCTCCCTTATAGATGCCCCCTTCTCCCTCCCTTATAGATGCCCCCTTCTTTCACCCTTATAGATGCCCTCCTTTCCCCCCTCCCTTATAGATGCCCTCCTATCCCCCCCTTCCTTATAGATGCCCTCCTCTCCCCCTCCCTTATAGATGCCCTCCTATCCCCCCCTTCCTTATAGATGCCCTCCTCTCCCCCCTCCCTTATAGATGTCTCCCTCTCCCCCCCTTCCTTATAGATGGCCTCCTCTCCCCCCTCCCTTATAGATGTCTCCCTCTCCCCCCTTCCTTATAGATGCCCTCCTCTCCCCCCTCCCTTATAGATGTCTCCCTCTCCCCCCTTCCTTATAGATGTCTCCCTCTCCCCCCTTCCTTATAGATGCCCTCCTATCCCCCCCTTCCTTATAGATGCCCTCCTCTCCCCCCCCTTCCTTATAGATGCCCTCTTCTCCCCATCCCCCTTATAGATGCCCTCTTCTCCCCATCCCCCTTATAGATGCCGCCTTCTCTCTCCCCCCCCCCCCCCCCGGAAAGCAGGTTTAAAAAAAACAAACAAACTCACCTTACAACGCGCTCCCTCGTCGAGCCTTTTTCCTGTCAGTCCCCCGTCTGGTGCGCGGCTGCCGGGGGTGTCGCGTCCTATCCCCGACAGCGCGCGTATCATAGAGCTCTCTGTGGGCTTGTGCTGCGGCCGCGACTTCCGGCACACAGAGAGGTCTATGATATGCGCGCTGTCGGGGATAGGACGCGACACCCCCGGCAGCCGCGCATCAGACGGGGGACTGACAGGAGCGCTGTCGGTCGGTCCCGTGCTCCTCCTGGCCCAGTGACTCCTTTTCCCTATGGTTGGGGAAAGGAGTCACCGGGTCAGGAGGAGCACGGGACCCGCGTCACGGCGGGGCCCCGTAGCAGCCGCTATGGCTGCTACGGCGGTAGTTCCGCCAGTGCCACAGGACCAGATCTGCTAATAGGGTACCATTGGGGTACTTGGCTTGGTCCTCCCATTTCCCAACATATAGGTTAGAGTAGCTGGGTGCAAGGAACCCAAAAAAAAACAAAAAGGAACACAAGAAAAATCGGAGAAACATAAAATAATTAATAAATCCACAAAAACAATAAAGCAGGATTTTTTTCTCAAAAGAACAAAAAAGGAGTAGCAGAGGATGCAGAGGAGGGAAGCGCACCAAAAGAAAGAATAAACGAGGAGACGGACAAGAATCCAAAATAAAGGAACATTTGGATCAGAAAATTTACAATCTTAGTAGTTATCCACTAAAATCCAATGAAGAGTCCCTCCTAAAGAAGGGCCTCAAGTTTGCCCCTACAGCACATTTTAACAAATTCGTAAGCCTTTATAGGTGTAAAAAATGTATGCGTAACCTATCCCTCAAAAAGTTTTTCATTAAAAATCCAGTAGAAAAACAGATGGTGGAGGAGGGGCTTGCATGGCTGACTGAGCAGACGTGGTCTAGGGAGCTCCTGCTAACCTGACCGTTTATCCTGGACACTATCCTGAACATAGACACCCCCAAAGCTGTCTATTGTGGCTCCACGGCTCCCCTAAGCTGTTGTAGTGCGGCAGGACCCCACAAACTCCTTCGGCTGAGCGGCTGACAGGCTGCTCCATTACCTGGCCTCCCTGTATCTCCCTCCCACCCGCCATCTTGCTTGGAGTGGTGTGCCGAGACATCCTGCACGCCCGGACCCGGTAACTTGCCTCCCGGACCCTGTAAACTGCCTCTTGGGACCCGGAGACTTTCCGGAGTGCGCCCGGACCCCCCTCTATCTCCATCGGCCGGCTGCCACTGACCTGCTGACTTGCCTCCGGATCTCTCCTTCCTGCCCGCCATCTTGCCGCGGCCGTGTGTATTGGCGGCCTGCACGTCCGGCTCCAGGGTCCAGCCTTGACTGACGTCTGCCCCCCGCGGTTGCGGCCACAGCACGGTCGGCCTGCCGGCTGGGACTCCTGCTGTGTGCTGGTCCTGGTTGGGGCCCCGGTCCTCTCCTGGTCGCCATCTGACTGCCGGTCCGGGTGTCGGGGCGCTCGGTCTTGCTGGGGCTGAGGTTGGGCCTGCCGGAGCGGGTCTATGGGTCTCCTGGGACCCTGTGGAGAGCGGCGGCCTGGTGCGCTGGTCCGTGCGCTTGTCCCCCCTCCTGGACTGGGGAGCAGCCGCCATCTTGTGGGACCACGTGGAGGGGTGAGAGGCGGCATTGCCGCAGGCACGAACACTGCAACACACCATACAAGGCTGCGGATATAGCTGCCACTGCCTTTCCCGGTTGGCCTCTCTCCCACCTCAGGAGTTAAAGAGACAGTACCGAATTATTGCAGGGGCGGTCCCAGCTTCTTCCCCGAGTGTCCGCTGCTTTCATCCTACCACGTGATTGGAACTGCGGTACTATCTTGTTGCTAACTTGGTCCTGGCCGTCAGCCTACGGGATATATTGGCACCTGAGTCAATTTATGCCCTTCCAGACTCAATTGGCAGCTGGCCCAACCAACGGACACCCTGATGAGAGGAAAGAGGGCCGGCAGGCGCAAAACCACAGTTGCGAATAGCCCCGAGCAACCTACGATGGCCTCCCCGCACGCTGACCGTAGGCCACAGGCTGTCGCGGATGTGGGGACAGCTGCTGAATCTCCTGAGACCGTTTCACATAGCGGAGCAAGGACGGCACAGAGACTGGAACATTTCTCTAGGCCGGACTCCCTGAACACGTTCAGTCATCGCCGCTTTCACTGTTTGAGGGTTCCCCGAGCCCAATCCCACCTATGTCTCCAGCTGCTTCTCTCCCTGAAGCTTCCCAGATAGATCTAAAGTTTGCAGAAATCCTGATGGCCATTAATGTGTGTCAAACTACTCTAACCTCCAAAGTGGACGAGTTAAAACAAGACTTCACCATTGTCAAACATGATCTGCAAAAACTACGGGACCGCACGTCTGAAGTGGAAAGGCGAACCTCGGACTTGGAGGACACCTTGCGGCCGATTCCGGTGCAGATTGCTGACCTGCAGCGCTTGGCCGCCCTCGCAGCTGACCGTTCTGATGATCTGGAAAATAGACTAAGGAGAAACAATATACGTCTAGTGGGTCTCCCCGAACGGTCGGAAGGGACTGATGCTGTCGCCTTCCTGGAGAAGTGGCTGAAAGACCTTCTGGAACCCGCTACTTTCTCTCCTTTCTTTGCCATAGAGCGAGCCCACAGGGTTCCGTCTAGGCCAGGCCCACCGGGAGGCCCTCCAAGACCGCTTCTTGCTAAATTGTTGCATTTCCGAGATAGAGATGCTATTCTTCGGGCGGTCAGACTGAAAGGGGAAATTCTTTACAATAATGCCAAGGTCTCCTTCTACCCTGATTTTTCTTTATCTGTGCGCAAACAGAGAGCAAGCTATACGGACGCCCGCAAGATCCTCCGAGAGAAGGGATACACTTACGCTATGTTATTCCCAGCCAGGCTTCGAGTGGTGGATGGCCAAACTACTCGTTTCTTCAACTCTGCAGATGACGCCCTAGCTTGGGCACGAAATGCTAGACGTGCCGTGGCCAGAAGTCCAAGACCTCCTGATCTATGACGCAGCAGTAGCAAATAATATGATTTCTGTTTTGTGCCTAGAGAGATAGTGAGTTGGGGGATATGCCTAGTTTTCTCAGTCAGGTTTAGTAGACAGCTCTATGATTAGTTAGGGTTTGGTTTTCCCCCCTTTTTTTTTTTTTTTTCCTTTTTTTAGTTGTGCTAGTTATCCTTCCTTCCCTTTAGATAGGTTGGGTATAGGTCTACACAAGTTGGGATTAGTGCTAGACAGGGTCCTAGGAATCTCCTGGGTTGTTGTTTAGTTAGGCAGGTTGTTTCTTGCCAAAGTTACCGTTTGTTACTTGTGCATTGCTGATGTGTGTCTCTTGTTTTTTCTCATTATGTTGTAGGTTGTTGCTGTCATCTTCGAATGTATGGTGTGAGATTGGTCTGCTGCCTCCTGTCCTCCCTCTCGGGCTCAGGTATTTCTGTGCCCTGCTCATAGGTGTGGCCCCCCTCTTAGCTGTTAGCCATGGCATCCCTTAAAGTACTGGCCTGGAATGTTCGAGGCCTTAATTCTAAATTTAAAAGGGCCACAGTAATGGATTTCTTGAAAAAATACATGCCTAATCTGATTTGCCTCCAGGAGACTCACCTTACAGGGCAGAAGGTTATGGCTATTAAGAGGGCTTGGATAGCGCGTGGTTACCACGCTTCCTACTCTAATTACTCCCGGGGGGTCTCTATTCTTATAGCCAAATCACTTCCGTTCAACACATATAAAGTAGAATGTGACCATTTTGGTCGCTATGTTATACTACACGGTGCTGTGGCAGGGAGCTTATATACAGTAGTTGCAGTGTATGTTCCACCTCCTTTCCAAATATCTCTCCTGGAATCGATCACTGCAATAATTTCTGATTTCCCTCCAGCCCCTACATTAATAATTGGAGACTTTAACGCGGTGCTTGACCCCTCCCTGGATCGCATGTCTGGTTGTGATCCTGCTAGTGGGTCCCTGACCTCCTGGTGCGATTCTTTCGGTCTCTGCGATCTATGGAGGCGTAAGTATCCCACTGATACAGCTTATTCCTGTTATTCTGCGGCCCATAGGTCTCTATCCAGAATTGACTTAGCGCTGGGGTCTCCAGATCTTCTTCCTCTGGTCTCTGACGTCTTGTATACACCAAGGGGCATCTCTGACCACTCAGCCATAATCGTAACTATACAGACTCAGCCTGCTCCACGCTCTAAGTTGTGGCGCCTGCATCCCTCCTGGCTTTTAACACCAGAAGTAACGGATGCTGTCCAGAAGGCCCATATTAGTTACTGGGAGTTTAATTCTTCCCATCCGAACCCCCACGTTAGGTGGGATGCGTATAAAGTGGGGATAGCATCCTTTCGTAAGAGCCTGCGTTCTCGGGAGGAGAAGTTGGAGGGGCGGTTGAGAGAGGCGGAGGCCAGATTTACGTCCGACCCTACTGTGACTCACAGACAGGCATGGCTCCAGCTACAAAGGGAGCATCTCCTTATACAAACCGATAAGACTAAACGCAACCAACTTTCCACTCAGGCATCTGTGTTTGCCTTTGGGGATAAGAATGGAAAGCTCCTGGCCTATTTGGCACATGCTGAGAGGCCATGTGCGTCAGTGCCCTGCCTCTCAGGTGACTCGGGTCTGCATATCACTCGTCCTGCAGACATCAACCAAGTTTTTAGAGACTACTATGCTGATCTCTATAACTCTCGCCTTCAACCGGATGGGGATCCAATCCCCACCTTTTTAGACTCCCTCCCTCTGTGGAAACTTTCAGATGAACAGTCCACCTCACTAGACGCCCCCATCACATTGGAGGAGGTGGTCTCGGCCGTCGCATCCCTTCCCTCCGGGAAAACTCCTGGGTTGGATGGGCTTGTGAATGATTGGTATAAGGGTCAGGCCGAGCAAGTGAGTCCGCTCTTGCTGTCGATTTTCACTGAGGCATTGGAATCGGGGGTCCTCCCTGCCAGTATGAGGGAAGCCCTTATAGTTGTACTCCCTAAGCCCGGAAAGGATCCCCTACTTGCAGACTCCTACCGTCCCATCTCCCTTCTTAATTCTGATATTAAGGTCTTGGCCAAAATACTAACCACCAGACTCCGCAGTGTCATTCCCACTCTAATCCACCCGGACCAAACAGTCTTTATGCCTGGGAAGGCCACGGACATTAACGTAAAACGTCTTTTCCTAAACATAGATGCCAGTAGGTTGGGTCTCCAGACTGGGTTTGTCCTCTCTCTGGATACTCGTAAAGCATTTGACTCGGTGGAGTGGCCTTATCTTTGGGACGTCCTCCGTAGACATAATGTAGGCCCTAGATTCTTGTCCTATGTACAATTGTTGTACTCGGACCCGATGGCGCGGGTTAAAACGAACCTTGATGTATCCAATCCGTTCCCCCTTAGACGAGGTACCAGGCAGGGCTGCCCCTTATCCCCCTTCCTGTTCGCGCTCGCCATAGAACCTCTGGCTGTAGCGATCAGGCAACTGGATTCCATTAAAGGCATCCAACGCGGCTCTCTGGTCGAAAAGGTCTCCTTGTATGCGGACGTCCTTGTTTACCTGGCGGATGATGGTCCGTCCCTTACCTCCCTGCTCTGGGTTGTGTGTGAACTGGGATAAATCACTTCTGTTTCCCCTCCCCAATGCTCTACCAAAGCCCCAACACCACCCAGTCCCCATTCTTGTTGTCCAACAATTTAAATACCTTGGAGTTCTTGTCTCCACTGCAGTCTCCAACTATAAAACACTTAACTTAGATCCTCTGTTGTCCCGTACTGAAACTAAACTGAAGGCGTGGGGTTCCCTTCCCTTGTCGTTACTGGGGCGGATTAATATAGTTAAAATGATATACCTTCCAAAATTTACGTACCTCTTGCATAACTGTCCCACCCCCCTCCCCCGTTCTTACTTTAAACAATTAGATAGCATACTGAGGGCCTTCTACTGGCAGGGACGGTCTCCACGGTTTAGCCTCTCTACCTTACAGGCCCCCAAGGATTACGGAGGACTTGCTGCTCCCAACTTCTGGGCGTACTATCTGGCTTCACAACTGGTCTACGCCCACTGGTGGCTTGATATAGACTACAGCAATGCGGCCACTTCTTTATACGGGGCCCTTGCCGGTTCATATGAGGGGCTGGCGAATACTCTGTACAGATACAAAGGGGTGGGTGATGCTCCACTGCTTCCGGTGAGGGCTGTGGCGGTTGCTTGGATTCAGGCGCAGAGGATATTACATAGCTCCACTCCGTACTTGTCTCCTAGGACGCCTCTGTGGTTGAATCCTCACTTGCCGCGTTTTTTTAAACATCCAGCAATGGGCTACTGGACCTCTAGGGGACTTAAATATGTGGGTCAGCTCTTTCCTGGTTCTTCGGGCCTCGTCTCCTCTAGTGAATTGCAGAGCTCACTTAATTACCCCCCAATTGATCCATTCCGCTGAGCCAGCTGGTGCGGGCTGAGTTTGGGTCGCGAGATGTTCTAATTCAATTCCGCTTTCTCCACCGAGTCTACTTTACTCCAGCACGGTTAAAACTCCTAGGTATAGCGACTGATGATACATGTTTCCGTTGTCAGGGTGATGTAGGCACATTTCTACACTCAGTATTTTCATGTCCTAGAGTACTGCCTTTCTGGTCCTCAGTGCTGCTCTTTCTGCACCAGCACTTTGATTTTCCACGGATTTTATCGCCCCAGGTGTGTTTACTGGGAGTCATAGATACTGTTATCTTTGGCACGTACAAGAGACTGTTTTTCCGTATTCTCCTTTTTTGCGCCAGGAAGGTAGTGATCATGGCATGGAAATCTCCAGACACCCCTTCTATAGGGCAATGGAAGACACTGGTTAACTCATACATCCCCCTGTATAGAATACTCTACCAGAAGAGAAACTGCCCTAAAAAATTTGATAAGGTTTGGTTGCACTGGTTGGCCCTTCCTGAAACGGCCTCTCCGATACAGTCTTAGGAGCGTGGGCGGTGCCGGGCTGGGGGTGGGGAGTGTCGCAGGGAGTGTAAGGTGTGTGAATGTTCGGTGTCTGTTATGTGTAGTATGTTCTTGAGAGGTTGGCCTTTGGCATTGGGTCTATATGGAGGGGGCTTTCTCTCATCTTGAGAGTGTTTACCTTTGTCAGGGGCTCAGCCCTGGATATTCAGTTCATATTTTGTAACCCCTGAATTCGAGACTCTACATGCTGTTACATGGTGCACAGGGGGCCTTGCTCCCTAACTTTGCTGTGCGGAACTCGATGCCGTGAAGGCTGGTCATGTGTTAATAGTGCTTTTGTTGTTTTGTTCCTAGTTTTTTTTTTGTTTTTTGTTTTGTTTTTCTAACTATGCAGTAATTGTTGGTTATGAAAAAATGTATAAATAAAACCTTTTAAAAAAAAGAAAGAAAAACAGATGGCAAATAAAACAATTACTGAAACGTAATTAAACAATTACTTAAAAGTAAAATCCAAATTTTGTCCATATAATGAATTTTCTGAGGCAATGAATACCTTTGAACATTTAGTCACTAGAGATATCAGAAAAATCAATATAAAGAAATCGCAATATGGTAACAACCTCACTATAAAAGAAATTCAAGCAATCAAAACCCTGCAACAACCCTTTTTTCGATTACTTAAGGTCACTCCCTGAGGGGAAGAAGGTAATGTCCGGAATTTACAGATATCTGGTTCGAGAGAGGAGCAATCCATATTTATCTAAGATGAGGGAAAAGTGGGCTCTAAGGATAGGTGAGATTGGTGATCTTTAATGGGAAGCGATGAGGCGGAATCTTAAATCAAGCTCTTTGAGCGCTTCTCATCGTCTGATCCTGGTGAAGATCGCCTATCGAGTGTACCTGTCTCCGGAGAGATTACACTTAATTCAGCGTAGGGAAGATTCCAAATGTCCAAAGTGTCAGCAAGAACATGCAGATTTTTTTCATCTTATCTGGGGTTGTCCGTCTGTTCAGGTCTTTTGGAGTGATGTAATGAGCTATATGAAAAACGAAATGGGAGTGATGGTGGAAGAAGTTCCTTTTTCTATATTAACCCCTTGCCTCCGCAGCCTGTTTTGGCCTTAATGACCAGGGACTATTTTTCAAATCTGGCCTGTGTCTCTTTATGTAGTTATAATTCTGTGGTGCTTTTAACTGTCGCGGTTATTCTGAGACTGTTTTTTCGTGACATATTCCTCTTTATGTTTGTGATAAACGTTGATTGATACACTCAGCAGTTTTTTGTGAAAAACACAACATTTGCGCAAAAAATTTGAAAAATGTATGTTTCTTTATCTTCAAAACTCTCTTTTCCTAAGAAAGATAGTCATGCCACATGAACTAATTATTAATGCAACATCTACAACATGTCTACTTTATGGTGACGTCATTTGGTGAACGTCCTTTTTCTTGTTAGGATGTTAGAGTGCTTCGAAATTTTGCAGTGATTTTTCAAATTTTCAGGAAAATGTCAAATTTTGATTTCATTAGGGATCAGTCCAGTTCTGAAGTGGATTTGTGGGGCCTGTATGTTAGTTACCCCTATAAATCTCTCCACTGTAAAAACTGCACCCCTCAAAGTATTCAAAGTGACATTTCATAAGTTTTTTAACCCTTTAGATTTTTCACAGAAATGTAAGCAAGTTGGAGGGGAAATTTAACATTTTCATTTTTTCTGGCAGATATTCCATTTTAATCCATTTTTTCCTCTAACCCAGCAAATACTAACTGAGAAATACCACTCTCTATTTATTCCCCTTATTCCAATATTTCTAGAAATCCCCCATATGTGTCCGCAGTGCGTCACCAGACTCAACCACAGGCCTCAGACATGACAGAGACCTGGTGAATTTTGGGGCCTTTTTTAATTTCAGGGGTTTTTTTTATACCCATTATACCATGTCACGGAGGCCTTGGGGTGCCATAATCTTTGTGTAAGACAAGTTGACGTTTCCATCAATACCATTCGGGGGGGGACATGTGACACCCTGATAATTTTTTAATAAGTTTTTATGAGGTGGTATAAATTAAAAATCTCCATTGAGCAGCAGTTTTTCATCATTTTTTGTACGTCGTTCACTATACGTCACATATGACATGTTATCGTTATTCGTCAGGTCGGTACAATTACAGTGATATCCATGTTATATAGCTTTTGTTATAGTTTATGGCATTTATACTATAAATACTGTTTATGTCTTGCATATTGTAAGAGTGGTAATATTTTAATTTTTTAACCAATGGAGTTATGCGAGGGCCTTTTTTTTGCGGCATAAGCTAACATATTTAGTGCTACACCTTTTGGGTACATGTGACCTTTTTTTATAGGTTTTTCCTTTATTTTTTAGGGGGCGGGATTAACAAAAAGTTGTCATTTTTGTTAGTTTTTTAATAATTTTTTTAATGGCAATAAACGGGTGGAATAATTAATGTAACACGTTAATAGACGGGGTCATTACGGATGCGGCGATACCAAATATGTGTATCTCATTTATAAGAGATCATTTATAAAGAGGGATGGGGAATGTGTATATTTATTTAATTTATATATATATTTATTTTAATTATTTATTTATTTATGATGTATTTATTTCATTTATTTATTGTTATTAATTATTTCTTTATTAATGTATGTATGTATGTGTTTAGTGTTTTTTTTTTTTTACTTTCACTTTTTCACATCTATAATGCATTGCAGCACATGATCAGTGCTGTAATGCATTATATATTGAACGATCTGTCAGTGTTACACTGACAGATCATTCAAATGATCAGGTCCCTGCCTCAGTGCAGGGGCTTGATCATTAGAAATCATAGCAGCCCAGACGCACTGGGAAGCGTCTGGGTTGCTATGGATACCCTCCCGGAGTCGCGCGATTACTCGCGCGGATCCGGGAGGGGGAGAGAAAGTGCAGAGGGAGAAGGGGGAGCACAGGGAGGGGGCGGCCACACGGGGGGCTCGGCGGGCTCAGCAGCAGAGGCGGGCAGCCTGGGGGAGCGCAACAGCGTGCGCCGCAGCTTCCTCCCAGGCACCCGATCGGCAGGGGGGCTGGCTCAGGATGGGTGGGCACGAGGAGGGGGCGGCCACACGGGGGAGCACGGAGAGGGGGCGGACAGAGAAGGGGAGCCTGGGGGGAGCGCAGCAGCATGTGCCGCAGCCTCCTCCCAGGCACTCGATTGGCTGAGGTAAGCATATCTCCCCATAGATGCTTCGGTCGCGCCGACCGCGGCGTCTATGGGGTTAACTGCTCAGGGGGAGCGCGGCTCCTCTCTGGGCAGTGGCAGCGGGAGGAGGCTGTGTGACACAGCCTCCTCCCACTGCCCGATCTCAACTAGGGAAAGAGGGGGGAGGCAGGGAATGCATCCAGGGACGTCATGATGCGTTCTGGCACTGCTTTTCATGACGTCCCTGGACGTCATATTGGGGGAAGGGGTTAATGGGGGCATATTCGGTAGAGACAGCGGATAGCTGGATTATTAATAAGCTTACAGCCCTGGCGAGGGTGCTTATTTCCCGGTATTGGATGGGAGTTTCCTCTCCGGTTCTCCGGGAATGGGTGCTCTTGGTGGGTAAAGTTTACAATTACGAAAAATGCATGGCTAGAAAGCAATCTAGTAAATCGCTAGTCCGGTTCTATAAGATATGGGAGAAGTGGGAAAATAGAAGGTCCAATTGAGGATATGCATTAATTGTTATAAAAGAAAAAAAAAAAAAGGTTTTTTTTTTTGTTTTTTTTTGCCTCCTCCTATTCCTTTTTCCTCCTAGGGGTGGATGGGTGGGTTGGATTTAGGGGTCGGTTATAGATTTCTGCTTTTTTCTTTTCTTTTTTATGAATAGTAGTAAGGGGATTTTAGTTTGTGTTATTGTAAAGATGTTTTACGGCATATTGATATGATATTGCTATTTATGCTTCACCTTTTGTATTCTCTGGATGTGCCCTTCTCTCTTGTGGCCCTTTTATATATTTGCTGTTTAGGTAAATGAAGAAAAATAAAGTATTAAGGTAAAAAAAAAAGCTGCAACAACAACATGCAATAATCATCAGACTGGTGGACAAAGGAAGAAGTATTGTAATACAGGATACAGCAAAATATCATGCTGAATCAGTTCGATTATTGAGTGATACACAAACCTATGAAAAACTTAAAAATGACCCCATTCATCAATACAAAAAAAGAGTTAAAAGAACTAGTCACAAGAGGACTAGATAAGGGAATTGTCACTGAACAAGAAAAGGATTATTTACTTATTTCTAATACTAGAACACCAATGTTCTACCATATACCAAAAATACATAAAAATCAACAGGAACCCCCGGGAAGACCGATCATATTACATCCAATCTATCTGGCTATGTAGACCAATTCCTACAAGATAATGTCATTAATTTGCCAGCATATTTAAAAGATACCAAACACATTTTACAGATATTGAGAAGTGTCAAGTGGGAGGAGCATTACTTACTTGGCACATTGGACGTCACCTCCTTATACACAGTGATCCAACATGAAAAAGGAAGGGAAGCCACGGAACTGTTTTTAACATGGTCTGGCAAATACCAGGAAGAACAAGTTAATTTTATAGGAGATTGTATTACATTCATTTTAACTCCTAATTATTTTATGTATGAAGGAATTTTTTATAAACAGAAATGGGGTACGGCCATGGGAACCAGATTTGCACCCAGCTACTCTAACCTATATGTTGGGAAATGGGAGGACCAAGCCATCTACCCCATTGGTACCCTATTAGCAGATCTGGTCCTGTGGCATCGTTTTATCGTTGATATTGTATTTATTTGGAAAGGCGGTCCAGAGAGTCTTGGAGTGTTTTTAGAAAGTATTAATAAAAATGAATTTTATTTAAATTTTACCCCTACATACAGTGCAGATGAAATACATTTTCTGGACCTTACTATATATATATTAAGAAAAACAAATTTACACGAAAACTCATCATAAGGAAACAGACAGCAACAGCTACATAGACATAAACAGCTGTCACTTACCCACCTGGCTGATCAATGTACCCAAAAGTCAATTCATCCGGCTTAGAAGGAACTGTACGGAAATAGAAGAATATGAAAGAGAAGCACAACAACTGCAAAAACAATTTAGTGCAAAAGGATATAATACAACACATATGAAGGACACCTGTCTGGAGGTGAAACAGATCCCAAGAGAAACATTACTACAAAACAAAAACAAAAATCGGGACAATGCAAACAAAGATACTATGAACTTGAATATCCTCATTGTCACTTCATATAATAAAAACATAAAACACTTTAAGGGTGCGTTCACACCTACAGGATCTGCAGCAGATTTGATGCTGTGTTCAGTTATTTAAATGAAATCTGCTGCAGAAAATCAGCTGCAGATCTTGTAGGTGTGAACGCACCATAAAAGTATAATAAAAAAACATTGGGAAATATTGAAACAAGATAAAATAATAGGAGAATTATTGCCCCCCCAACCACGTTTCATCTTAAAAAAAGCAAGCAATTTAGGTTTATTAGTAGCCCCCACTATCAAACAACAACAAAGAACAGAAAAGGGCCAAACAGTATTAAAGCCATTAGAAAAAGTTTTTTTATCCGTGTAAGCATTGTAAAAGCTGCAAGAAAACACAGAACCCTGGTAAAATTTTGGAGATAAAAATCGGAGAACATGAAAAATATATCATAAAAACACACAATACATGTAGATAGGAACTAACACACTGCTCCGAACACTCTACAGTTATACTTGAACATGAAGAAACAAACATCGGCAAAATGTAAACTATGGTTGAAGTATCTTGGGACAATGTATTACTATAGTTTTACATGAAATAGGCAAGCTTTGCATGGCCTTGGAATAAGTAACTATAATTATGCATGGTAACACGGCAACACCTAATTAACTCACACCTGACAGATGAGCAGTCAAACAACCTATAAGTAAGGAAGGAATACGGGGCCGTGCCATAATACTGACGAGGGCAACCGCTTCTGTTGCTGAAACGCGTTGATTACTTTTTCGGCCCCACCAAGCACACGTACAAACAGTGACGTCACTCTACCTTCCCGGGAATTTTTGAACTGCAAAATCAGTGTAGCCCACTGCGGAGTAGTGCCGCCGGCCGGGGCGCCTCCAGCGGGGGTTGTATTAACCATCTTGTTGCCAACCAACGTTACCAAGCATCTGCAAAAGATCTACAACTGAGAGATATATATACCGAAAACTACGAAAAGCATTTCGCAGGGAGATAACCAGGTAATCAAAATCATTTATTTTATATAGCAACATACCACTACTAACAGCATTACACATAGGATTGCCTATATGTTGCGCTTAATGTCAATAATATCTTTTTACATATATTTTACCCCTCAGTGAACCTACGGGTGTTCATTTTTGACAGTCAGCGGCATCTCTTAGTGCAGCGCTAGTGAGAGGTTATTTTAACCTCATTAAATATAATTAGAGAATAAAGTGTGCTGTGTGGTGTTACAGGTGGAGAATACAGCATGCTGTGTGGTGTTACAGGTGGAGAATACAGCGTGCTGTGTGGTGTTACAGGTGGAGAATACAGCATGCTATGTGGTGTTACAGGTAGAGAATCAAGAGTCGGAGTCAGAGCTAGTTTTGGCTGGAGTCGGAGTTGGAAAAAAAAGTACCGACTCAGATTCCAGCTTTAAAAAAATCTTTAAATAATTTAGAATTGAATTTTGATATGAATTTTACAAGTTTTGCTCATGAATATATATTATGGGCAACTATTACTATTATACTATTATTACTATTATGGCCCTGTTACATAAGGGTGGTCATGGAAAAGTTGTCGGTCACTATTTGGCAGTTTGTTTCTGAGCTGGAAGAGTCCATTGTGTGGGGGGAGATCTGTGCTGTTCTCTTCCTGGATGCTGGATGACTGTAAATGAGCAGCAGTGTAATATGAAGATATCCTGTGTAATATAGAGGAGGAGGAGAAGACATAAGTAGTGTAGCAGTAACCTCTGTCCTCAGTGTGGTGTTTTCTCTCTGGGAGAAGATTGTGTGTTTTTCTTCAGCGTTCTATGGCTGTAGCTGTGTGTGTGTGTGTGTGTGTGTGTGTGTGCGCGTGCTATGGCTGCAGTAGGTTGTGTGTGTGCTATGACTGCAGCAGGCTGTGTGTGTATGCTATGGCTGCAGCAGGCTGTGTGTATGTGTGCTATGGCTGCAGCAAGCTGTGTGTGTGTGTGTGCACTATGGCTGCAGCAGGCTGTGTATATGTGTGTTATGGCCGCAGCAAGCCGAGTGTGTGTGTGTGTGTGTGGTGTGTGCTATGGCTGCAGCAGGCTGTGTGGGTGTGTGTGTATGCTATGGCTGCAGCAGGCTGTGTGGGTGTGTGTGTATGCTATGGCTGCAGCAGGCTGTGTGGGTGTGTGTGCGCATGCTATTATGTGTCCCCACAGTGACCTTCTATATCACTGTGTGACCTCTAAATCATTATGCAGCAGGCTGTGTGTGTATGCTATGGCTGCAGCAGGCTGTGTGTATGTGTGCTATGGCTGCAGCAAGCTGTGTGTGTGTGTGTGCACTATGGCTGCAGCAGGCTGTGTATATGTGTGTTATGGCCGCAGCAAGCCGAGTGTGTGTGTGTGTGTGGTGTGTGCTATGGCTGCAGCAGGCTGTGTGGGTGTGTGTGTATGCTATGGCTGCAGCAGGCTGTGTGGGTGTGTGTGTATGCTATGGCTGCAGCAGGCTGTGTGGGTGTGTGTGCGCATGCTATTATGTGTCCCCACAGTGACCTTCTATATCACTGTGTGACCTCTAAATCATTATGTTTGAACCCTCTCTATATCACTATGTGTAACCCCTTTTTACACTTTATTCTCTACCTGTAACACCACACAGCACAGTGTATTCTCTACCTGTAACACCACACAGCACGCTGTATTTTCTACCCGTAACGCTGATATTGGAATAAAGTAAAGAACTTTTTAAATTTAATTTTTTTTTTTTTTCTTTTCATCTCCTTGCACTTACTATGATCAAGCATCTTTTATCTTTGAAGTTGAGCCCCACAAAAAGGACTTTATCCAATATTATCTTACATGGGATATACTGTTTCTGCCTTGTTTTTGTCCAGGTAGGATTGACAGTGCCGACTCTGATGTTCTGTGCCGTGTAGTATCATTTTATTGTGTTACAGCATCATTTTTGTGAAGGCGCTGCAGTACTGCAGTGACACTCCAACATGTGTGAACACAGTTCTAATTTCCTTGCACACTTCTGCATAATCAGTGAGCTTGCAGCAGCTGTTTCTGGCCGGTCAGAGATAGTGAATCACTCAGGTGATTGGGGGATCCAGCCAAGCCTCTTCACGCCCTGCCCCCTGTCTGCATCATCAGCCTGATCTCACAAAACACACACAATGTGAGACAGAAACATGTAGGGGGAGGTTTATCAAACGGGTGTAAGGTAGAACTGGCTCAGTTGCCCCTAGCAACCAGTCAGATTCCACTTTTCATTCCTCACAAGTTCTTTGGAAAATGAAAGGTGGAATCTGATTGGTTGCTAGGAGCAACTGAGCCAATTCTGCTTTACACTATGTTTGACAAATCTCCCCGTAATCTTTGTCTCCTAAGGTGGGAGAGCAGTGGGAGCAAGAGACTATGTGGATTGGCACAGAGGCCATTTTTCTTCACTTCCTGGATTTCAATCAGCTACCAGTGTGGCAGAACCGAACAGATATGTACTTTTAATAGAAAACAAGTTTTCCTTATGTAGAGTTCCCCTTTAAGACACATACTCCTCATCCTGTGCAATAGGGGCATATCAGCAGGTTAGATTCGTGTAACCTGGGGATAGTTCCCCATTAAAGTGTACCTGTTGTTTCTTTTTTTTTTTTTTTTGCAGACGTCAATAGTACAGGCAATTTTAAAAAACTTTGTAATGGGTTTATAAGCCAAAAAATGCATTTTTTTTTCATGAAAAAGCAATTCGAAGCTTTCCTCCTGTCTTCATGGTTTTCCTGTGGAGAGGGGAGGGGTGGAGGGAGACGAGGCACCAAAACTGGACAACAAAGAGTTAATTTACAGCTACATCACAGGGCTATATCCTCTTAAAGGGGAACTCCAGGTAGAGGTAAAAAAAAATGAAACTTCTGCAGAAGCATAAAGCATTACTTACCTATCTATTACAGTTTTGAAACTACCAAAAATACATTTGTTTTGGGGTGGTTTGTTCTGTTTTGTGTTTCTAAACTTCCTGGTTGATCAGTTGTACACAGTACTACAGGTTCCAGAATGCAATGCTTTCCCTCAGCTGTTCATTACAGTCCCCCACCCTGCACATTTCCCGCCCAAATCTATTGCAGAACATCTAGGCTGTGTTCACACATTGCAGTTTCATTGTGTTACTGAATTATTTGCATTACTTTATCATTTTATTGTTGTCCCACCCACACAGCATAGTGTTACTACCTGTAACACCACACAGCATGCTGTATTCTCTACCTGTAACACCACACAGCACGCTGTATTCTCGACCTGTAACGCTTATATTGGAATAAAGTAAAAAAACTTTTTGAATCTTTTCTTTTATTTTCATTTCCACGCACATATTATGATCAAGCATCTTTTATCTTTGAAGTTGAGCCCCACAATAAGGCTCTGATCCTCTCTGCCGTTTAGCATTATTTACTTGTGTCACTGCATCATTTTTGTGAATACGCTGCAGTACTGCAATGACACTCCAACTTGTGTAAACACAGCCCTAATTTCACTTCACACTTCTGCAGAGAAATCAGTGCAACACTTGCTTCTGTCCGGTCACAGTTGGTGAATCACTGAGGGGATTGGGGGATTCAGCCAAGCCTCCTGGGATTTCACACCCTGCCCCCTGTCTGTATCGTCAGCCTGATCTCAGCAAACACACACAATGTGAGACAGAGGCATGTAATATTTGTCTCCTAAGGTGGGAGAGCAGATACGGAACGGTAATACATTGTATAGACACATCTATATAACTTTTAACCCTTTAAGGACAGAGCCAATTTCGATTTTTGCGTTTTAGTTTTTTCCTCCTTGTGCTTAAAAGGCCATAGCACTTGCATTTTTCCACCTAGAAACCCACATGAGCCCTTATTTTTTGCGTCACTAATTGTACTTTGCAATGACATGCTGAATTTTTGCATAAAGTACACTGCGAAACCAGAAAAAAATTCAAAGTGTGGTGAAATTGAAAAAAAAAAATGCATTTTGTTTATTTGGGGGAAATGTGTTTTTACGCCATTGGCCCTGGGGTAAAACTGACTTGTTATATATGTTCCTCAAGTCAATACGATTAAAACGATATGTAACATGTATAACTTATATTGTATCGGATGGCCTGTAAAAAATTTAAACCATTGTCAACAAATATCGCTCTATTCCCAGGCTTATAGAGCTTTTATCCTTTGGTCTATGGGTCTGTGTCAGGTGTCATTTTTTGCGCCATGATGTGATCTTTCTATCGGTACCTTGATTGCGCATATACGACTTTTTGATCGCTTTTTATTACAATTTTTCTGGATTTGATGCGACCAAAAATGCGCAATTTTGCGCTGACGCCGTTTACCGTGCGAGATCAGGAATGTGATTAATTAATAGTTTGGGCGATTACGCACGCGGCGATAGCAAACATGTTTGTTTATTTATTTATTTACTTTTATTTATAACCTGGGAAAAGGGGGGTGATTCAGACTTTTATTAGGGGAGGGGGCTTTTTACTATTAAAGGGAACCATTCACCCCGTGGCCCCCGTTAGAAACAGACAAACAGTTACATAAAGGTCAATATACTTACCATATCGCTCCCGGTCCCGTCGCGGATCTCGTTGTTGACACGGAGAAATCGCCGATTCTTCTTCTCCCGCCCATTATGGTAATGAGCTGAGATGAGTCCAACGTCCATAGGAAACGACGGACGAGTCCAACTTATTCATGAGGTCCTCTTCTCGTCGCCGCCCATCCACGCCTCCTGGAACTTGATTGACGTCTTCAGTCTTCTCACGAATTCCCGCGCAGGCGCCGTTGCGAAGGTCTCATCATCTCTTCTGCGCCTGCGCGGTAAACAGGATACGTGCTCGTGACGTTCCTGTGTACCGCGCATGTACACACGTCACTTCAGCTCTGACAATCGGCGCACGCGCAGTAAACATTGAAGCTGTGGAGCGGCTTCAATGGTGAACTGCGCATGCGCCGAAAACGACCGTCACGGCGCCTGCGCGGGATCCGGCGAGAAGAAAGAAGACGAGGAGGAAGAAGACCCGGCGTCAATCAAGTGTCGGAGGCGGGGAGAAGGCTGGACTTCGGGCCGGCGGCGCTCATTACCATAATGGGCGCGAGAAGAAGAATCAGCGATTTCTCCGTGTCAACAACGAGATCTGGGACGGGACCGGGAGCGATATGGTAAGTATATTGACCTTTATGTAACTGTTTGTCTGTTTCTAACGGGGGCCACGGGGTGAATGGTTCCCTTTAACAACACTTTTTTTTTTTACTTTAACACCCATACTAGAAGCCCCCTTTAGGGGACTTCTAGTATAAGTGCTTTGATCCATGAGATAGGCACTCGTTTACTTCCGGCTGCTGCAGGAGTAGCGAGCGGGCGGGCGGGCGAGCGGAGCGGGCGGACGGGCGAGTGGAGCGGGCGGGCGAGCGGAGCGAGCGGGCGGGCGGGCGAGCGGAGTAGATCGGGCGGGCGAGCGGAGCGAGCGGGCGGGCGGGCGAGTGGAGCGGGCGGGCGAGCTTAGCGAGCGAGCGGGCGGGCGGGCGGGCGAGCGGAGCGGGCGGGCGAGCGGGCGAGCGGAGCAGAGCGGGCGGGCGAGCGGAGCGGGCGGGCGAAGCAGAGCGGGCGAGCGGAGCAGAGCGGGCGGGCGAGCAGAGCGGGCGGGCGGTCGGCCCCGTGGTGAGGTCCTGGCTCTCTACCATTCCTGAATCACGGGCACTTTCCTGATATACATCAGGAAAATGCCCGTGATTCCGGCGCTCCCATAGACTTCTATGGGGGCGTCCGTGCCGGATTTCCGGACGAAAATAGGACAGGATCTAAAAAATCCGGTCCTATTTTCCGGAACGGACACCCTTCCGGAAAAATCCGGAAGGGTGTCCGTGTCCAATGTTAGCCTATGAGTCCGGAAATCCGTCCGGATTTCCTGATAGGAAATCCAGACAGATTTTCCGGACGTGTGAAGGGGGCCTAAGTGATGCAGAGTATAATAACTATATCTATGTCTAATGTAATGTGAATATGAGGCTTCCAGTGCCTCCTCAGCGCTTCTCATGAGGCAACTGACAGGAAACACGGCTGGGCACTGAGCCGTAACTAGTTGTAATGATAAGGACACAGGACGCTGATGCCGCCCCCCTCAAGGGCTGTGTTATCTGCCGCCTGAGGCAAACACTTCACCTCGCCTCATGGCAGATACGGGCCTGGCGTGCAGGCTGATTGGACATGCTCCTCTTTATTCACTACAGCCCGGCCCTTAGTATCTCGTCATCAAAAATTCACAATGATAAGTTACAACCTTATTCACATCATAGTAAAAACGCATTATTGTCATATATATGGTGGCCACTGTGCCACGGTCGCAGATCACTGCGATAAATGGCCCCCAAAGTGTAAAATACCTGCTCTGGACCCCTCAGCTAGGTAGCTGAGGGGCCCAGAGCAGGTATTTGGGCCATACTCACCTGATCTGGGGTCCCGATCAGCGTCTTCCGGGTCCACTGCGTCCTCTTCTCACATCGTCTTCTTCGGCTGTTTCCATCGGGTCCGGCTTCGGCTTTTTTCGGGTCCATCGTCTTCTAACTTAGTCTTTTTCCGGAATTTGCGTCTACTGCCCCCAGGTGATAAGTGTATATTATTCACTTATCAGTAGCTATAGGGATGTTCAGCATGTAGAAAATGTTTTTTTTTTCCCCAATTTTTTTTTCTTTAATTTTCTGCACCCTACCGCCGCTGAGTGCTGATCACCATCGCACATAAGTGAGCTGCTAACCAGCGACTACTCCTTTTTGGCGTAGGGTTTTTTTTTTTCTATATCCTACCTAAGTGGGCATTTATCAGCAACACCTTTTTTGGAGTAGGGTTTTTTTTATACTTAATGTTAAAAAAAACCATGTAAAAAAAAATACATTACACAAAATAAAGTTTTACACTACACCACTGCACATTTACATACCCCATATACCAATCCCCATATAAAAATGGCCCCCAGGGTGTTTTTTATTGTCTCCGACACCGAAACAGCCAGTGAGGATGAATGCGGGGGATCCTTTTTACCTCCATTCATCCTCATCATCATCATCCTCATCATCTAGTGACGTGTCTGGGGGTAGCGTAGCATATGCTGCCCCCCAGACACGTCTTTTCCGCCAGTACCGTCCGAATAACAGATGACAGTATGGCGTGAAATTCTACAAACTCTGTGAGAGTACCTCAGGGTACACTTACAGATTTGCTGGGTTCACACTATGTATATTTGAGGCTGTATTTGTGAGGCTGTATAGCAACCAAAACCAGGAGTGGATTGAAAACACAGAAAGGCTATGTTCACATAATGTTGTAATTGAGTGGATGGCCGCCATTTAATGGCAAATTTTTGCTGTTATTTTAAAACAACGGCTGTTATATTGAAATAATGGCAGTTATTTACCGTTATATGACGGCCATCCACTCAATTTCAACATTATGTGAACAGATCCTTTCTGTGTTTTCAATCCACTCCTGGTTTTGGTTGCTATGAGGACCTGACTTGAGGACCAAATACTGCCTGAAATATACAGTGTGTGAACCCAGCCTTAGGGTACGTGCACACTGCGGAATGGAGAAGGATAACCCTTTGTGCATTCCGCAGCTGGCACCCGCGGGTGGACTGATGCGGGCGCGCGTCTCCACCGGTGTCATAGACTCCATTCTATGCACGGGCGGATTCCGTCGTCCGTCCAAAGAATGAACACTTTCATTCTTTGGACAGAGGGCGAAATCTGCACGTGCATAGAATGGAGTGTGACACGAGCGGAGACGCGCGCCTGCATGAGTCCACCGGTGGGTGTCAGCTGCGGAATGCATAAAGGGTTATCCTTCTCCATTCCGCAGTGTGCACGTACCCTTAGAATGTATGAAGAAAGTGACACCCGAATCCAGCCCCCAGATGCCCCCCCCCCCCATCCTCTGAGTTAGTGGGAAGATCGTTTGGGAACTGATCTACCCACTGCTGGATAAAGGTTACCACCTGTACGTGGATAACTTTTATACCAGCTCCCCCCTCTTCTGGTCCGTTGCTGCCGTCCAAGAAACTGTAGCTTGCGGCCAGATCCGAAAATATCAGAAGCAGTAATAAAGCCCTAATATTTAGCAGCCATGGAGCAGACCCAGTGCTTCTGGATATGAAGCACCCCGCATCGTACCAGGGCAACATTTTCCAGGTGACATCCCCCACATTGGAAAACAGGAGACCCCAGAAGAAGTGCAGAGTGTGGCGTAACAAGGGGATCAGGAAGGACACCATTTTCCAGTGTGACACCTGTCCTGATCACCCCGGCCTCTGCATACTGGATCGCTTCAACGCGTACCACACGTCATTGGAGTTCTACATTTTCTAAATTCTGTCTCTTATTCCTATTTCAGGGGTCACATTGATCCAGGGATTATTCTGATTGCCATTATGGAGTCGGGAAGGAATTTTTTCCCTGTGATGAGGCTACTGTCGTCTGCCTCACGAGGGTTTTTTTTCTTCCTCTGGATCAACACAGGTTGAATTTGATGGACTTCTGTCTTTTTCAACCTTATAAACTAATAATTGGCATATTACCCCCAAAATTAATTAAATTTGTCCCTTTTCCCCAGCTACATAGGCAGGGGCGTAGCTAATGTCTCATGGGCCCTAGTGCAAGAGGTCAATCTGGGCCCCCCCCCCCCTCCACACACACGCACGCACACTATCACCCGCAAAACCACCCCCCATAATTACGACAAAGCTAATATCTCATTCTGTATATAGTTTAATACTTTAAGAGCGTTGTTATTAAGTAAAAGGACAGTAGCATTTTATTTTTAAACTGGAGAGGCCTGGTTACTGGGAGGACACATGGTGGCAGACCTAGGAGCAGGAAATAAATAGTTAGGTCTGCTAATAATAGTGTTGAATTTTTTTTTTTCTTTATGTCAGATCTGTACCTTGTGAGAGTCCATACATTGACCTAGATTTATCAATCAGCCCAAGACAAAAATCAAGACACATTTTTGTCTCAGACAGATGGTAACCAATCACAGCCAATTCTGAGGAATGAAAGCTGAGCTGTAATTGGCTGCTATCTGTCTGAAATAAAAACACATCTCATTTTCGTCTCTGACAGATTGATGAATCTTGATCACTATTACAATGTCAGACAGATAATCACCACTACAAGGCCAGCAGTCAGAAAACACTGTTACCTCACTTCTGAACCCTCAAAATAAATTGGCCAATGGCTGCACATCACCTATTACACAGGGCAATGTGCAGTCATTGCCCATTTATATTTTGAAGGGTCAAAAGGGCCACAAGGGTGCAAAATGAATGTGTAAGAGGCGGTGTCCGGGAGAGGAGAAGGCTGGAGCAGGGGTCGGCAGGAGATGCAGCCACTACATCTGCACCGGACTATGAGGTGGTGGGGGCGGCAGGAGTGTGAGGAGGCGGGAGGCCGGGGCCGGCAGGAGACTCCGGAGCAGACACAATGTGGGGGGTTTACAGTCGGCCTGACTCTGACTGGGAGGGGGAGGGGGGCTGTAACCTGCAGATCACAGACAAATCCAGGTCACCGGTAAGCATGCCCTGACACCAGGAATAGTAAAACTACAGCCCCCATCATCCCCCCTGCTGGCTGGTGTCTGTTATATGGCTACAACCCCCATCATCCCCCCTGCTGGCTGGTGTCTGTTATATGGCTACAGCCCCCATCATCCCCCCTGCTGGCTGGTGTCTGTTATATGGCTACAGCCCCCATCATCCCCCCTGCTGGCTGGTGTCTGTTATATGGCTACAACCCCCATCATCCCCCCTGCTGGCTGGTGTGTTATATGGCTACAACCCCCATCATCCCCCCTGCTGGCTTGTGTCTGTTATATGGCTACAACCCCCATCATCCCCCCTGCTGGCTGGTGTGTGTTATATGGCTACAACCCCCATCATCCCCCCTGCTGGCTGGTGTGTGTTATATGGCTACAACCCTTATCATCCCCCCTGCTGGCTTGTGTCTGTTACATGGCTACAACCCCCATCATCCCCCCTGCTGGCTGGTGTGTGTTATATGGCTACAACCCCCATCATCCCCCCTGCTGGCTGATGTGTGTTATATGGCTACAACCCCCATCATCCCCCCTGCTGGCTGGTGTGTGTTATATGGCTACAACCCCCATCATCCCCCCTGCTGGCTGGTGTGTGTTATATGGCTACAGCCCCCATCATCCCCCCTGCTGGCTGCTGTCTGTTATATGGCTACAACCCCCATCACCCTCTGATTGTTAAAGTGTTACATGACTACAACCCCCATCCTCCCACCTGATAGCAGTTGTGTGTTACATGACTACAATCCCCATCCCTGGCAGCTGAAGTGTTATTGTCCATACTACCTGTCACTTTCCTGATCACGCACGGTATACCGAGAAAGTGCAGAAACCACCCAATTCAGTACCCCATAAAAACATGGTACTAAATAAAACTACAGATCACAGCGCAAAAAATGCCCCTCACCCCCCAGCCAGACAGGCGGAGAGATAAAAAAAGTGAGTCAGAGTTGGGCAAGTTTTTATTTATTTTAAATAATGGGGACTTTATTTTTAAAGTAATAAAATTAGGGAACATAAATTGGTTCGTACTGACCTGAACCTGGGGGAGGGGGGGGGGGTCATTTCTATTCTTATGGGGGTTTTTTTGGTTTTTTTCCCTTAAATATAATTTTTTTAAGTATCGAATTGGTATCGAGCATTGAAAAAAAAAGTTGGTATCGGTATCGAACTCAAAATTCTGGTATCGTGACATCACTAATTAAAAATTCTACTTACTTTAGTTGTTAATCAGAGATGTCTCGCTGAGTCTTCTTCAGACCAGTGAAAGGTAGTCTAGACTATCTAGCACTTCTCTGAAGAAAAAAAAAAGAAATAAATAAAAAAATAATAATATATATATATATATATATATATATATATATATACACACACACACACACACACACACACACACACACACACACACACACACAAGCATATGTGCCAATGCTGTCCACCCATAGCACTCCCCCTCCTTGTTAGTATTCCCCCAGCCACAGTGTCCCTCCTGCCTTCTCCTCAATATCCCTTCTATAGTGCAATGATCCCCCCCCCCTCCTTGGTACAGTATGTGTCCCTAGTCCCTGCCTACCCCTCCAGCCTTCTAAACACATTGGGGGAGATTTATCAAACATGGTGTAAAGTGAAACAGGCCCAGTTGCCCCTAGCAACCAATCAGATTCCACTTTTCATTCCTCACAGACTCTATGGGAAATGAAAGGTGGAATCTGATTGGTTGCTAGGGGCAACAGAGCCAGTCTCACTTTTCACCATGTTTGCTAAATCTCCCCCATTATGTCTATGTCCCCATCCCCCATCCACATTATGCACATGTCCCCAGCCCCTGCCTATGTCCCCATCCCCCATACACAGTATGCACATGTCCCCAGCCCCTGCCTATGTCCCCATCCCCCATACACAGTATGCACATGTCCCCAGCCCCTATACACAGTATGCACATGTCCCCAGCCCCTATACACAGTATGCACATGTCCCCAGCCCCTATACACAGTATGCACATGTCCCCAGCCCCTGCCTATGTCCACATCCCCCATACACAGTATGCACTTGTCCCCAGCCCCTATACACAGTATGCACATGTCCCCAGCCCCTATACACAGTATGCACTTGTCCCCAGCCCCTATACACAGTATGCACATGTCCCCAGCCCCTATACACAGTATGCACATGTCCCCAGCCCCTATACACAGTATGCACATGTCCCCAGCCCCTATACACAGTATCTCCCCTCAACATTTTAAAAAACATACCTGCGGGTGGCCAATGCAGGGGCAGGAAGAATTCTCATGGTAGCTTGTGCCTGGCCCTCCTCCTCTCCAATGATTGGTCGTCAGGAGAAGGGGGGTTGAGCAGAGGAGAGGTGAGCAAACAGCATGCACTGTGGGAACCAGGAAGTGCCAGAGCCTTCCTCTCAGTTCTTATGCGAACAGCAGCTGCAGCAATACACAAGTACCGAGTGAGGCGAGGGGGGGCCGGGCCCCGGGCCCCCCCTGGCTAGGGGCCCGGTCGCGAGCGCGACCTTTGCGACCCCTGTAGCTACGCCACTGTACATAGGTATGGCCGCCATTCCCATTAGAGGCTTGCCATGTTGCAATTACAAAGCCTCTGTGCGGCCAGGACAGTAGAAACCCCCCTAAAGTGACCCCATTCTGGAAATTACACCCCATAAAGAATCTAACAAGGGGTGCAGCCAGGATATGGCCCCCTGGTGACAGGCACATTTGTGCCGTGAAAATGAAATAAATTGTATTTTTTATTTTCACACCACATATTCTACATATGTGTCTGTCACCAGTGGTGTCCATATGCTCACTGCACCCCTTGTTAGATTCATTGAGGGGTGTAGTTTCCAGAATGGGGTCACTTGTGGGGGGTTTCTACTGTCCTGGCAGCACAGGAGCTTTGTAATTGCGACATGGCCTCCATCCTCCATTCCAGTCTCTAAATGGCGCTTTGTCTGTTTGGTGGCTTGCCCTGTGCCCATATGGCACATTATGTCCACATGTGGGGTATTTTCGTACTCAGGGGAAATTACCCTACACGTTTTGTGTTCATATTCTTTTTTAACCCCTTGTGGAAATGGAAAAAATCAAGGATAGACCAACATTTAATGTAAAAAATTTAAATTTTTACACTAAGTGATTGATCTTGTCTTGATTTTTTCATTTTCACAAGGGGTTAAAAGATAAAAAAAAAAACACAAAATGTGTAGAACAATTTCCCCTGAATTCAGAAATACCTCACATGTGGACATAAAGCGCCATGCGGGTGCAGGGTAAGCCTCCAAAGGGAAGGAGGGCCATTTGGCTTTTGGAGGCTGGAATGGATTTCGAGGGCCTTGTTGCATGTAAAAGGCCCCTGTGTTGCCAAGACAGTTGAAACCCCCCACAAGTAACCCCATTATGGAAACTACACCCCTCAAGGAATGTAACAAGTGGTGAAGTGAGCATATGGACCCCACTGGTGACGGGCACAAATGTGGAACAGTGTGGCGTGAAAATGAAATATTAAATTTTTTACACTATAATGTTGGTCTAGCCTTGACTTTTTCATTTTCACAAGGGGTTAAAAGATAAAAAAAACACAGAAAATGTGTAGAGCAATTTCCCCCGAGTCCGTAAATACCCCACATGTGGACTTAAAGCGCCATGTGGGCACAGGGCAAGCCTCCGAAGGGAAGGAGTGCCATTTGGATTTTGAAGGCTGGATTTGGCCAGAATGGATGATGAACGCCATGTCGCATTTACAGAGCCCTCGTGCTGCCAAGACAGTTAAAACGCCACAAGTGACCCCATTCTGGAAACTACACCCCTCAAGGAACCTAACAAGGGGTGCACTGAGGATATGGACCCCTTGATGACGGGCACATTTGTGCCGTGAAAGTAAAAAAATGAAATTTTTCACTTTAACGTCACATTGTTCCACATTTGTGCCCGTCACCAGTGGGGTCCATATGCTCACTGCACCCCTTGTTAGATTCCTTGAGGGGTGTAGTTTTCAGAACGGTGTCACTTGTGGGGGTTTTCAGTGTCTTGGCAGCACGAGGGCTCTGTAAATGCGACATGGACCTTGAAATCCATTCCAGTGAAATCCAGCTTCCAAAAGCCAATTGGCGCTCCTTCCCTTTGGAGGCTCGTCCTGCTCCCGCTTGGCACTTTATGTACACTTTTGGGATACTTCTGTAGTCGGGAGAAACTGCGCTACACGTTTTTTGGGTTGTTATTCCTTTTATCCCTTTGTGAAAATGAAAAATTAAAGGCTAGAACAACGTTTAAGTGTAAAAAATTAATTTTTCTTTTTTCACGCCACATTGTTCTGAAAATCTGTGAAGTACCTGTGGGGTCCAAATGCTCACCGCACCCCTTGTTACATTCCTCGAGGAGTGTAGTTTTCTACATGCTGTCCCTTTAGGGGTGTTTTTTAGGTTTTGGTACTCCAGAGCCTCTGCCAACCTAAGGTGGTACAGTCAAAAATGACCAAATATAACGGAGGCATTGAAATTCACTAAGCGCTCCTTTGTATCTGAGGCTTGTGGTTTAGTCAAACAATGCATTAGGGCCACATATGGGGTATTTCTATAAACTGCAGAAACGGGGCAATCAATATTGGCGTGCATTTCTCTGGTAATAGGTTTATAATTATGAAAGATATTGGATTACAATAAAATCTCTGCACAGAAAATTAAAATTTTCAAATTTTTTACACACTTAGTTTTTTTTTCTGTGACACTCCTAAAGGGTTAAAAAACTTTCTGGATGTGCTTTTGCAGAGTTTGGGGGGTGCAGTTTCTGAAATGGGGTGCTTTGTGGGGCTTTATAACATACAGTCCCCTCAAATACACTTTGAACCTGAACAAGTCCCTAAAAAAATCTGATTTTGAAATTTTACTGAAATTTTGGAAATTTGCTGCTAATGTTTTAAGCTTCCTATTGTCTAAAAAAAAAAAAAAGATGGTTTAGTAAATGCTGCCAACATAAAGTAGACATGTTGCTAATGCTATTTAATATATAATTTATGTGGCATTACCATGGTATGTATAAGCAGAAAAGTTTCAAAGTTTGAAAAATGCATTTTTTCACAATTTTTCATGTTATTTTGGATTTTTTCATAAATATTCGTTATAAGTATCGACTCCATTTTACCAGAAACGTGAAGTACAATATGTCACAAGAAAACAGTCTCAGAATCAGCCAGATAGGAAAGAGCATTTCCAAATTATTAATAAAGTGACACAGGTCATATTCGTAAAATTTACCATTTTAAGCCCGGTCCTTAAGGGGTTAATAGAAAAGAAGTTTTCCTTATCCGGAGTTCCCCTTTAAGTCAGTACTGACCTCTGAATACTAGCTCCCACTGTGTAATCCTTTGTTCTCTGCTGGCAACTAATCTTCCTCCCCCCTCCCCTCTCCATAGCTTACACTGGGCAAGTTTGATGCAACAAGTCAAGATTTCCTGATAATGAGCAGTGAATGAAAAAGAGGAGGGAGGGGAGGACCTGGTGAAAGTCTTTTTGAATGCAGAAAATGGTATATTTGCCTAATAAAACCAATTACAACATTTTTAAAATTGCCTGTACTAAAAAAAATGTAACAACAGTGACACTTTAACCCCTTAGGGACCAAGCCTGTTTAGGCCTTAATGACCAGGCTCTTTTTTCAAAATCTGACCTGTCTCACTTTATGCGCTTATAGCTCAGTGATGCTTTAACGTATGCTAGCGATTCTGAGATTGTTTTTCGTAACATATGGTACTTTATGTTAGTGGCAAAATTTGGTCACTGTCTTGTGTGTTTTTTGTGAAAAACATCACAATATAATGAAAAATTTGAAAGTTTTGCACTTTACGAACTTTGAAATTCTTTGCTTCTAAAAAAAAAAGTCACATGACAAAAATTAGTTAGTAAGTCACATTATGAATATGTCCTCTTTATTCTGGCTTCATTTCGTAAACATATTTCACTGTTTTAGGGTGTTACGGGGCTTAGAAATGTATCAGCAAATTATCAAATTTTCATGAAATTTCCAAAACTGATTTTTTAAGGGACCAGTTCTTTTTTTAAGTTGATTTAGGAGGCTTGTATACTGGAAACCCCCATATAGAAATTTTCCAATAATATATTTGTTATATATTATATATTT
The DNA here is from genome assembly GCF_027789765.1 of Dendropsophus ebraccatus. Classification (NCBI taxonomy): domain Eukaryota; kingdom Metazoa; phylum Chordata; class Amphibia; order Anura; family Hylidae; genus Dendropsophus; species Dendropsophus ebraccatus. The sequence continues at coordinate 82,364,588 of NC_091461.1, forward strand.
ATAAGTATCTCATTTTCATAATAAACGTGAGAGAAAATGCTCCCCAAATTTTGTAACCCAGGTTCTTCTGAGTACAATGGTACCCCATATGTGGGCGTAAACCACTGTATGGGCACACAGCGGGGCTCAGAAGGAAGGGAGCGCCTATTAGCATTTCCAGTTCAGATTTTGCTGAAGAAGTTTCTGAGCGCCAGGTGCATTTGCAGAGCCCCTGTAGTGTCAGCAGAATAGAACCCCCCCCAAAAAGTCACCACATTTTGGAAAATACACCCCTCAAAGAATACATCTTGGGGTGCAGTGAGCATTTTGACCCCACAGGTATTAGAGGAAAGTATTCAAAAGAAGACAGTAAAAATGAAAAAAATAGAATTTTTCCAATAATATGTTTGTTTAGTTTGAAATTTCTCAATTTCCTGAGGAACAGGGGAGAAAACTCACCCCAATATATGTAACGCACGTTCTCCTGAGTACAACGGTACCCCATATGTGGGTATAAACCACTGTATGGGAACACAGCGGGGCTCAGAAAGGAAGGAGCGCCAATTAGCATTTCCAGTTCAGATTTTGCTGAAGAAGTTTCTGAGCGCCAGGTGCGTTTGCAGTGCCCCTGTAGTGTCAGCAGAATAACCCCCCTTCAAAAGTCACCCCATTTAGGAAAGTGCACCCCTGAAAGAATACATCTTGGGGTGTGGTGACCATTTTGACCCCACAGGTATTAGAGGAAAGTATTCAAAAGAAGGCAGTAAAAATGAAAAAATAGAATTTTTCCAATAACATGTTTATTTAGTTTGAAATTTCTCAATTTCACGAGGAACAGGGGAAAAAAACTCACCCCAATATATGTAACGCAGGTACTCCTGAGTAGAACGGTACCCCATATGTGGGCATAAACCACTGTATGGGCACACAGCCGGGCTCAGAAGGAAGGGAGCGCCAATTAGCATTTTCAGTGCATGATTTTTCTAAAGAAGTTTCTGAGCGCCAGGTGCATTTGCAGAGCCCCTGTAATGTCTACAGAATAGAACCCCCACAAAAGTCACCCCATTTTGGAGATTACACCCCTCAAGGAATTCATCTTGGGGTGTGGTGAGCATTTTAACCCCACAGGTATTGGAGGAATGTATTCAAAACTAGACTGTAAAAATGAAAAAAATTGACTTTTTCCAATAACATGTTTGTTTAGTTTGAAATTTCTCAATTTCACTAGGAACAGGGGAGAAAAAGCACCCCAAAATTTGTAACAGAGGTTCTCCTGAGTACAATGGTACCCCATATGCGGGCATAAACCACTGTATGGGCACACAGCAGGCCTCAGAAGGGAAGGAGTGTCATTTTAGTTACAGGCAATATGTGGGTGTTTACTGGTTATCTGGGGTGGTAATGGACAATCTCGGGGTGTTTACTGGCTATCTGAGGTGGCAACAGGCAATCTGGTGGGGTTATGGGTAATCTGGGGTGGTTACGAGCAGTCTGTGCCAATCTGGGGTGGTTCCGGTCAATCTGGGGTGGTCACGGGCAATCTGGGGTGGTTATGGGCAATCTGGGGGTGTTTACTGGCTGTATGGGGTGCTTATGGGCAATCTTGGGGTGTTTACTGGCTATCTAGGGGTGGTTACTGGCTATCAGGGGTGGTGATGGGCAATCTGGGGGTGTTCACTGGCTATCTGGGGTGGTGACGGGCAATCTGGTGGTGTTCGCTGACTATCTGGGGTTGCATTGGGCAATCTGGGGTGGTGACGGGAAATCTGGGGTGGTGACGGGCAATCTGGGGTGGTTTCGAGCAATCTGGGGTGGTTTCAAACAATCTGGGGTGGTTACAGGCAATTTGGGGTAGTTACAGGCAGTCTGTGGCAATCTGGGGTGGTTACAAGTAATTCAGGGTGGTTACAAGTAATCCAGGGTGGTTGCGGGTAATCCAGGGCACTTGACTTTTGTGACAGGCGTAAAAAAGTGCCTGCACCATTTGGAACAAGCGATCAGTGGTATATAGTATATACCGCTGATCACTTGTACTGGGACCACACCGGGTGGTCACCGATCATTGCCCCATGCTCTCCACCACCTCCAATGGTGGAGAGAATGAAGCTTTGATCATTTTTAGGAATCCATCACTGTAAACAGAGTCTGTTCACAGTGATGGCGGCGGCCATCTTGGATCAGATGGCCACCCTGGGAGGGGAGGGTCAGTGACCAGGTCACTAGGGTTAATTCTGGGGACAGGGGGGGACATGTTCTCATCTCCTCTCACTGTGGATTCACAGTTAGAAGAGATGAAAGCGTTCAGCTGCGCTGGCAATGTCTGTTACCGGTGGCCGCCGTTATACTAATAATAACGGCGATCGCCGGTGAGGGGACTTGCCGGGACTGACCCCACACTCTGCCCCAACCCTTCAGCTACCTCCGGTACCTGCGGGCATTACCGGCGCCGCTGCACTATTCTGCACCATCGCCATAAAGAGCTGATGGCAGCAGAATAGAGCCCATTAGTGATCGCCGTAAAAATCCAGTATCGGCGGTCACTAATAACATAATACATGTATTCTCTGGGTCGCTACAGTTACGGCGATACCACATTTGTGTAGGTTTTTTAAACTATTACTGCTTTGGCGCAATAGAAACTATCTTCCTAGCAAAAACCCACAAAAACTGTCGCCGCATTGCAGGATCCATAGCGTTCTCATCTTTTGCGTGACAGAGCTGGTTTTAGGCTTATTTTTTGCGGGAAGATCTGTAGTTTCTATTGATACCAAGATTTATATGTATATAACTTTTTGATCTCTTTTATGACGTATTTTCTAAAGTGGATTGATAAAATACAGCTATTCTGGTACTGTTTTTTTTATTTTTTTTTTACAGCGTGTGTCGTGCGATATAATTATTGATAACGTTTTATAGATTGGGTTGTTACAGACATAATGATACCAAATATGTATACGATTTGTGTTTTTGATCACTTTTATGTCACGTTTTATTGGGTATGGGGAATGTAATGCATCTTTATTATTGGAGGGGCTGGGGGGGGGCTGTGTTGTGTTTGGTGCACATTTTTTTCACTTTTTTTTTACTTTTACACTAGTGTACATTACTGTACACTAGTGTAAAATACTTATATCATTGATACAATACATTGCAGTACCTGATGTACTGCAATGTATTGTATCATGCCTCATGCTGACAGGCAATAGCCACGGCCACCCCTGTCAGCATCAGGCATCTCCATGGTGACCCCGGGGACCTTCATTAGGACCCCGGGGTCACCATGGAGACATCGGAGGACCGGACGGCGCCGCGGGACATCGCGATCATGTAAGTGACCCACGGCGCCGTCCGGGATCCACCGGGACCCGTTAGATGCCGCTGTCATGGTTTGACAGCGGCATTAAACGGGTTTACCTGCTCCGGGCAGTTACAGGAGGGTGTCAGCGGTCACACTGATCGCTGATCACCCGTCCTGAAGCCGCCGCCGGGCGGTAATTTATTCTGATGCGCCCGCCGTTAAAAGGCGTACGCATCGGAATAAAGCCCATTAGTGGCCGCCGTGAAAAGGCAGCATGGCGGTCACTAAGGGGTTTAAGAGTCAAAATTAAAAAACAGACACACTTTAATAATTTTAGGTAATAAATCTGTTTTACATGTATTTTAATAAACATCTAAAAAATATTTTAAAGTGTCACTGTTGTTTAATTTTTTTGCAGAAATAAATAGTGCAGGCGATTTTAAGAAATTTTGTAATTGGGTTTATTAGGCAAATATGCCATTATCTGCATTCATAAAGACTTTTCCCAGGCCCACCCCCCTCCCCTCTCATCCACTGCTCATTATCAGGAAATCTCGACTCTTACATCAGTCGGGCCCTGTCTGTTCTATGAAGAGGGGAGGAGGGAGATTAGTCGGCAGCAGAGAGCAGAGAACAAAGGATTACACAGTGGGAGCCATGTGAAAGACTCTATTCAGAGTTCAGAGAGGTCAATGCTGACTTAAGAGGAGACATCCCAGTGATGTAGCTGTAAATTAACTATTTGTTGTCCTCTTTTAGTGCCTCATCTCCCTTCAACCCTCCCCTCTCTATAGAGAACAATGAAGACATGGGGGAGAGCTTCAAACTGGTTTATCATGATAAAAATGCATTTTTTGGCTAATAAACCCAATTACAAAGTTTCTTAAAATTTAACAACAGTGACACTTTAACCCCTTAACGACATCGGGCGTAAACTTACGCCCTCGCGCCCTGGTACTTGGCGCATCAGGGCGTAAATTTACGCCCGATGTTTCCCCAATCGCTGCGTGTTCGCACACAGCGATCGGGGAAGATGGCCTGCTATAAATCATAGCAGGCCATCTTAGCTTCACGGTGGTTAACACCCCCCGTGCTTACGATCGCCGCTATAGGCTGATAAATTCAGAGCAGGTATTTGTACATTACTCACCTGTCCCGGGCTCCTGATCGGCGTCTTCCGGGTTCGCGGCGTCCTCGTCTTCGTTCGGGTCTTCGGCTTCTTCCGTGACGTCACGTTCGGCTTCTCTCGGCTATTTTCGGCTCCAGCGTCTGCTTTTTCCGTATTTTGCGCTCTGCTGCCCTGTAGCGGCTGATATGTGTAATACACTTATCAGCAGCTACAGGGATGTTAAGAATGTAGGAAAAGTTTTTTGTTTTTTTTTAAATTTTTTTCTATTTTCCGCACCCTATCGCCTAATCAGCAACTCCTCCTTTTTGGCGTAGGGTGTTTTTTTTCTATATTCTACTGCCACGGTCTGCTTATAAGTGCCGCACATAAGTGCGGCATTTATCAGCAACTCCTTTGTTGGCGTAGGTTTTTTTTTTATACTTACTGTAAAAAAACACGTAAAAAACACTACATTACACCACACTACATTGAATAAAGTTTGACACTACACCACTACATACCCCATATACTAGTCCCCATATAAAGATGGCCCCCAGGGTGTTTTCGGTGTCAGAGGAATATGTTATTATTGCCTCTGACACCGAAACAGCCAGTGAGGATGAATGGGGGGATCCTTCGTTCCTCCATTCATCCTCATCCTCCTCATCATCCAATGACGTATCTGGGGGTAGCGTAGCGTACGCTGCCCCCCAGACACGTCTTTTCCGCCAGTCCCGTCCCAATAAGAGATGACGGTATGGAGTGCAATTCTACAAACTGTGTGAGCGTACCTCAGGGTACACTTACAGATTTAGGGTACGTGCACACTGCGGAATGGCGAAGGATAACCCTTTGTGCATTCCGCAGCTGGCACCCGCCGGCGGACTGATGGAGGCGCATGTCTCTACCCGTGTCATAGACTCCATTCTATGCACGGGCGGAATCCGTCGTCCATCCAAAGAATGAACACGTTGGACGGAGAGCGGAATCCGCCCGTGCATAGAATGGAGTCTATGACACGTGTGGAGACGTGCGCCTGCATCAGTCCGCCGGTGGGTGCCAGCTGTGGAATGCACAAAGGGTTATCTGTCGCGATTCTGCAGTGTGCACATACCCTTAGAGTGTATGTAGGAAGGGACACCCGAATCCAGCCCCCAGATGCCTCCTCCCCCCCATCCTCGGAGTTAGTGGGAAGATCGTCCGGGAACTGATCTTCCCACTGCTGGATAAAGGTCACCACCTGTACGGGGATAACCTTTATACCAGCACCCCCTCTTCCAGTCCCTCGCTGCCCTGTAGCTTGCGGCACGATCCGAAAATATCAGAAGTAGTAATAGCGCCCTAATATTTAGCAGCCATGGAGCGGACCCAGCGCTTCTGGATATGAAGGACCCCGTATCGCACCAGGACGACATTTTCCAGGTGACGTCCCGCACACTAGAAAACAGGAGACCCCAGAAGCAGTGCAGAGTGTGGGGTAACAGGGGGATCAGGAAGGACGCCATTTTCCAGTGTGACACCTGTCCTGATCACCCCGGCCTCTGCATACTGGATCGCTTCAAGGCGCACCACACGTCATTGGGGTTCTACATTATCTAAATTCTGTCCCTTATTCCTATTTCAGGGGTCACGTTGATCCAGGGATTATTCTGATCGCCATTATGGAGTCGGGAAGGAATTTTTCCCCTGTGATGAGGCTACTGTCGTCTGCCTTACGAGGGGTTTTTGCCTTCCTCTGGATCAACACAGGTTGAGTTTGATGGACACCTGTCATTTCCAACCTTATAAACTAATAATTGGCCTAATACCCCCAAATAAATTAGAATTGTCCCTTTTCCCCAGCTAAGTAGGTATGGCCGCCATTCCCATTAGAGGATGCCATGATGCAATTATAAAGCCTCTGTGCGGCCAGGACAGTAGAAACCTCCCACAAGTGACCCCATTCTGGAAACTACACCCGATAAGGAATCTAACAAGTGGGGCAGCGGGGATATGGCCCCCTGGTGACGGCCACATTTGGGACGTGAAAATGAAAAAAATTGTATTTTTTATTTTCTCGGCACATGTTCTACGTAAGTGCCCGTCACCAGTGGGGTCCATATGCTCACTGCACCCCTTGTTAGATTCCTTATGGGGTGTAGTTTCCAGAATGGGGTCACTTGTCGGGGGTTTCTACTGTCCTGGCAGCACAGGAGCTTTGTAATTGCGACATGGCCTCCATCCTCCATTCCAGCCTCTAAATGGCGCTCTGTCCCTTTGGTGACTTGCCCTGTGCCCATATGGCACATTATGCCCACATGTGGGGTATTTTCGTACTCAGGGGAAACTACCCTACACGTTTTGTGTTCATTTTCTTTTTTAACCCCTTGTGGAAATGGAAAAAAATCAAGGCTAGACCAACATTTAGTGTAATTTTTGTAAAATTTTTACTCTAAATCATTAATCTTGTCATGATTTTTTCATTTTCACAAGGGGTTAAAAGATAAAAAAAAACATTTAATGTGTAGCGCAATTTCCCCTGAGTACGGAAATACCCCACATGTGGACATAAAGTGCCATGCGGGTGCAGGGTAAGCCTCCGAAGGGAAGGAGCGCCATTTGGTTTTTGAAGGCTGGATTTGGATGGAATGGATTTCGAGAGGCCATGTTGCATTCAAAAGGCCCCTGTGTTGCCAAGACAGTTGAAACCCCCCACAAGTGACCCCATTATGGAAACTGCACCCCTCATGGAATGTAACAAGGGGTATAGTGAGCATATGGACCCCACTGGTGACGGGCACAAATGTGGAACAATGTGGCGTGAAAATGAAATATTACATTTTTTACACTATAATGTTGGTTTAGCCTTGAATTTATCATTTTCACAAGGGGTTAAAAGAGGAAAAAAACAAAATGTGTAGAGCAATTTCCCCCGAGTCCGTAAATACCCCACATGTGGACATAAAGCGCCATGTGGGCGCAGGGCAAGCCTCCGAAGGGAAGGAGCGCCATTTGGATTTTGGAGGTTGGATTTGGCTAGAATGGATGATGAACGCCATGTCGCATTTACAGAGCCCTCGTGCTGCCAAAACACTGGAAACTCCCCACAAGTGACCCCATTCTGGAAACTGCACCCCTCAAGGAATCTAACAAGGGGTACAGTGAGGATATGGACCCCTTGATGACGGGCACATTTGTGCCATGAAAGTGAAAAAATGAAATTTTTCCCTTTCACGTCACATTGTTCCACATTTGTGCCCGTCACCAGTGGGGTCCATATGCTCACTGAACCCCTTGTTAGATTCCTTGAGGGGTGTAGTTTCCAGAATGGGGTCACTTGTGGCGGGTTTCCAGTTTCTTGGCAGCACGAGGGGTCTGTATATGCGACATGGCCCTTGAAATCCTTTCCAGTGAAATTCAGCTTCCAAAAGCCAATTGGCGCTCCTTCCCTTTGGAGGCTCGTCCTGCGCCCCCTTGGCACTTTATCGCCACATGTGGGGTATTTCCGTACTCAGGAGAAACTGCGCTACACATTTTTTGTCTTTTTTTGCCTCTTATCCCTTTAAGAAAATGAAAAATTGAAGGCTAGAACAACGTTTTAGTGTAAAAAATAAATTTTTCTTTTTTCACGCCATATTGTTCGGAAAATCTGTGAAGCACCTGTGGGGTCCAGATGCTCACTGCACCCCTTGTTACATTCCTTGAGGGGTGTAGTTTTCTAAATGGTGTCCCTTTAGGGGTGTTTTTTAGGTTTTGGCACCCCAGAGCCTCTGCCAACCTGAAGTGGTACAGTCAAAAATGACCAAATATAACGGAGGCGTTGAAATTCACTCCTTTATATCTGAGGCTTGTGGTTGCGTCAAATAGCGCAATAGGGTCACATATGGGGTATTTCTATAAACTGCAGAAACGGGACAATAATTATTGGGGTGCATTTCTCTGGTAATAGGTTTATAATTATGAAAAATATTGGATTACAATAAAATCTCTGCACAGAAAATTTAAATTTTCAAATTCCTTACACACTTAGCTTTTATTTCTGTGACTCCCCTAAAGGGTTAAAACACTTTCTGGATATGCTTTTGCAGAGTTTGGGGGGTGCAGTTTCTGAAATGGGGTGCTTTGTGGGGCTTTCTAACATACAGGCCCCTCAAATACACTTTTATCCTGAACAGGTCCCTAAAAATATCTGATTTTGAAATTTAACTGAAAATTTGGAAATTTGCTGCTAATGTTTTAAGCTTCCTATCGTCTAAAAAAAAATGAAAGATAGTTTAATAAATGCCGCCAACATAAAGTAGACATGTTGCTAATGCTATTTAATATATAATTTATGTGGTATAACCACTTTCTGTATACGCAAAAAAGTTTCAAAGTTGGAAAAATGCATTTTTTCCACATTTTTTCACATTATTTGGGTTTTTTTCATAAAGATTTGTTATGAGTATCGACTCCAATTTACCAGAAATGTAAAGTACAATATGTCACGAGAAAACAATCTCAGAATCAGCTGGATAGGTAAAAGCATCCCGAAGTTATTAATGAATAAAGTGACACTGGTCATATTCATAAAATTTGTCTCTGTCATTAAGGCCATTTCAGGCTCTGTCCTTAAGGGGTTAAAGAGTCATCTTCGTTAAAAAAATTTTTTTTGCAGAAATCAATAATCCAGGCGATTTTAACCCCTTCGTGCTGCATCTAGTTTGAGCCTTAATGACCAGGCTCATTTTTTAAAATCTGACCTGTCTCACTTTAAGCGCTTATCGCTCAGTGATTCTTTAAAATATTCTAGCGATTCTGAGATAGTTTTTTCGGTGTATATTGTACTTTACGTTAGAGGAAAAATTTGGTCACTGTTTTTTGTGAAAAATATCAAAATTCGAAAAATTTAGAATTTTACGAACTTTAAAATGATTTGCTTCTAAAAAAGAAAGTCATATCACATAAATAAGTTACTAAGTCCCAATACCAATATGTCTTCTTTATTGAAGAACCATTTCGTAAACATATGTTACTTTTTTAGGGTGTTACAGGGCTTTGGAGTTTATTAGCAAATTATCAAATTTTCAAAAACGCAATTTTTCAGGTACCAGTTCATTTCTGAAGTGGATCCAAGAGACTGAAATGCTAGGAACCCCCACATGTGACCCCATTTTAGAAAATAACCCCCTCAAAGAATTCATAGAGGGGTATAGTGAGCATTTTGACCCCACATGTGCTGGAAGAAATTATTCAGCAATTAGGATGTAACAATGAAAAACCTTTTTTTTTTTTTCAATTACGTGTTCATTAAGTTAAAAAAAATTTACATTTCACAAGGAACAAGAGATGAAAAACACCACAAAATTTGTTCCGCAGGTTGTGCGGAATCCAACGGTACCCCATATGTGGGCATAAACCACTGTTTGGGCACGCACAAGGACTCAGAAGAATAGGAGCGCCATTTTCAGTTCAGAATTTGTAGAACTATTTTACAAGCACCATGTCACATTTAAAGAGCTCTGTAGTATCAGTTATGTAAAAATCCCCCACAATTGACCCCATTTAGGAAACTACACCCCTCAAAGAATTCGTGTAGGGGCCTAGTGAGTATTTTGACCCTCCAGGTGCTTGAAGAGAGCATTTATTATTAGGCTGTAACAATAAAAAACCTTCTTTTTTTTCAATTATATGTGAAATTATTATTATTTTTTTTTTTTACATTTCACAAGGAACAGGAGACAAAAAATACCCCTGAATTTGTAAGGCAGGTTGTGCGGAGTCCAACGGTACCCCATATGTGGGCATAAACCACTGTTTGGGCACGCACCAGGAGCGCCATTTAGCATTTTCAGTGAAAAGCTATTTTTAACTAAATAATTTTTTGTTTTTATCTTCTTGAAAATGTTTTAGGCCCCATTGCTTTGAGGTGCCAATATGATCAAAAACATATCTAGATACATATGACTATGCCTTGCTAAAAAAAAAAATTTATAATAATAGATAACTGACGTTCAACAGCTGTGCCATGACAATGTCACTGCCTTCTGTTCAGATATAAAATAGAGGAAAAACATATAATGTACTGGCGTGACGGCCATCACAAAAAAAATTTAGGAAAATGTATCCAGCTGTGTTGCAAACTTGAGGCTGCTTACAAGAGAACAGAACACCTACAGGACTGTCATGAAAGGTATTTTTTAAAATGACCAGCTGTATCACTATATGTCAATCCTTTTATGAAGGACAAACATGCCAAGTGATGCGGTAAACCTAGCAAGTTCCTGCCGCTAAGTAGAAACTGCTAAGTTCGCCAAACAACCAGTCGCTTCAAGTATACATAGGAACAGTGTCCAAAACCATTGTATGAACAGTAAAGGACTACTATCCCAAATTGTTTTTCAGATTTCTAAAAGTCTAGTCTAGTCTGTATGATGTCCAGTTAAAATCTGAACAAAATTGTAACATAGCTCATGGTGTATTGATAAGGAATATCTAGATTACTGTAGATCCTCCAAATATCATGCCCTTATCATGGTACAGCAGTAGGAATGTCACAGCTCTATGTGGCAAGACATAGTCATGTGAAAAAAATACTTCAATTCAGGGCCAGCATGGCCACATTTGTTGGATTTATCTACTTCCAAATGATGGGGCCGCATTTATTTTTTTATTACAAGAACACGTGGGGGGGGGGGGGGTTTCCTTATTCCGTATAGATAGATGTTGTCTTCAGCACAATAATTTGTCATATAAGTGAGTGAGTGATCAAGTCCTGGAATTAATTTTCCAAGAGTTTTTTTATGAGTCGCAGCTGTTGGATTTGTCTAGTACCAAATGCTGGGGCTGCATTTAATTTTTAGTATAAGAACACTTGTGGGGGGGGGGGGTTCCTTATTCTACATAGACAGATGTTGTCTTCTGCACAATAATTTGTCATATAAGTAAGTGAGTGATCAAGTCTTGGAATTTATTTTCCAAGAAGTTTAGAGTAATAAAAGTGAAATTGGAAAATTAAAGTGAATGGTAAAATTAATTTTACAGTCTGAAAATAGAAATAAAATAAAATACAACCTCACCATAAGAATCCCTCCCTCCCTCCCTCCCTTGGAAAGCCCATAAACTGAAGCAAAAAATTGATATAAATGAAATTGATTACCTAAAAGAATGCCCCCATGCCAGTTTTGTTTGACATTTTTGTTAAAATTAATAATTGACAATGGTGTGGTATTTTTCAAAACAGGGATACACACATAGACCTGGTTCAGGGGGACACATGGGGCAATAAAACCGGGGTCTCCCGCCTTATACCATGTTTATGGCACACCCGGCACCTCTTTTGGGGGTATTTTTTGTTTGGGGTTTCAGGGACATGGTGAGGGAAGTGGCGCCCAGTAAGCCGCTCAACATTCTCAGACTGAAAGGCGTCTGCAGAAGGGGGTGCCTCAAACATCAGGTGCTTTAACAACTTTCTCCTGATATTGAAGAAAGCTGAGTGTTCCTTGTTGTTTATAGAGCACGTAGCTGTTGTATGTAGCCATCTGGATGAGGTAGATGGCTACCTTTCTGTACCAGGCCTTATTTTTCCGGTTGACCAAATAGGGCTGTAAGACTTGGTCTGACAAGTCTCCCCCCCCCTGTGCACATTGTAATCCATCACACATAATGGTTTGGTTTCTGTGTGGTGGCTCCCCTCTCTGTGACTGCCACTGTGGTGCTCGTATGCACAGTAGTCAGCAAGATGAAAGTGACTGTCCCTTCACCAATCGCCTAGACACCAGTTGCTCTGCAAGACCAGTCCTGTTCTTACGAACAGTCCCACAGGCACCTGTGTTGGCTTCATGGAGGGCATTATAAAGGGGTACACTGGTATAATAATTGTCTGTATGGACATGATACCCCTTTTGTAGGTACGGCTCCACGAGCTGCCAGACGATCTTCCCATTGATGCCAATTCCCTCTGGGCAGCCGGGGGGGGGGGGGGGGGTTGGGGGGTTGAGGTGGCGGTCCCTGCCCTCATATATAAAAAAGGCCACTGGTGTAGCCCGTAGAGCTCTCACAAATTTTATAGAGCTTTACACCATAACGGGCTCTTTTGGACGGTATACTGTATACTGTCGGAAGGATAGACGGCCCTTAAACTTTATAAGGGACTCGTCTACAGACAAGTTTAGAGAGGGGGTATAAAGGTTAAAAAAAGAATCCTAAAAAAGTGAAAGAAGGGGTTTGCTCAGTTTGCATAGCCTATCATAGGCTGGGTCACTTCTGGGGCGAATTAGGGAATTATCTGTAAATTGCATAAAGCGCATTATGGCCTCATAGCGTGTACGAGTCATAACCGCTGCAAAGACGGGGGTGGCGTTGGTCACATTTGTTGCCCAATAGGACCGTACAGATGTTTTTTTTACTAAACCCATATTCAGAGTAATTCCCAAGAATTTTTTTAATTCGGGCACAGTGGTGGGAACCCATGCCCGGGCATAGCTAGACCTGGGGTTTTGTAGGATGACTTGTTTAGCATAAAGGTTGGTCTGCTGGACAATTAATTCCAGGACCTGATCCCCTATGAAGAGATGAAAGAAGTCATAAGGGGGAAAATTTGAGACATCCACATTAATGCCAGGGGTCGCCACAAATCAGGGAATTTGGGGGGGAAATAATTCCACCTGATCCCACAGTGAGCGAGGGACAGCATGGCTGGGCCCTGCTCCTGATGGATCACGCCTAGCAGCTGAGCCCACCTGCATGGGACTGGGGGGTCCAGAGACGGAAGACGTCTCGCTCTCAGACGAAAACTCTGCCTCTGAGGCAGTCTCTGTTTCACTGTCCGAGCTGCTAGTGCACATGAGATGATATGCCTGCTGTGCGGTATACACATGGCGCCTAGCACGATCCATATTTATTTGGGGTTATTACAGGTAATCTGAGGGTGATTACAGGTAATATGGGGGTGTTATGGGGTGTTTTAGCTAGTAACCAAAAAATATATCAGCTACTAGGAAATAAAATCACAGGTGATCTGGCGGTAAACCGCAACTAGTAACCAAAAAATATATCAGCTACTAGGAAATAAGGTTACAGGTGATCTGGCGGTAAACCGCAACTAGTAACCAAAAAATATATCAGTTACTAGGAAATAAGATCACGGGTGATATGGCAGTAAACCGCAACTAGTAACCTAAAAAATATATCAGTTATTTAGAAAAAAAGATCACAAGTGATACGGCGGTAAACCGCAGTTAGTAACCACAATTAGAAAAGCGAAATTACTAGCAAAAAAAATCACAAATGATATGGCAGTAAACCGCAGCTAGTAACCGCAATTAGAAAAGCGAAATTACTAGCAAAAAAAAAAAAAAAAAAAAATATATATATATATATATATATATATATATATATATATATATATACTGTGGTGTTTTTTCACAGTATAAGGCTAGGTTCACACTACGTATATGTCCGGCCGCATATTTTTCGCGGCCGGACATATACGTATGAAACTTCGGCCAGGACTTTACGCAAGTTGCGGCCGGATACGTACGGACCGCGAACTTACGCCCGTAGCGTACTTACGCTTCCCGAGCGCTCTTCGTATCGATCTAACAGCAGTCTTTTACTTGGAAATCTTCGCCTAGCCCCGGACACCCCACAGAACCTTTTTGACCGGAACAAAAAGCTGGCAAAATGAAGAAATCACCACTACGTACGGGACCGCATGTAACGCTACGGGCGTAAGTTACAGCATTTCCGTCCCGAAACAATGGTCTGGTTCATTTTTTATGGCGCCGCGTACGATCCGGGCGTAAGTTCGTACGTAGTGTGAACTGTGCGCCCGTAGATCGTATACTTTCCATTGTACGCAAACTACGTAAGTTTCCGTCCGCTTATTCACGGAACGCGCTACGGCCGGAAACTTACGTAGTGTGAACGTAGCCTAATACAGCACAGGGTTTGTAGCTCTTTCTCTCCTCTCACAAAGCAACTACAGTGAGGAGAGAGAAAGACACAGCACATGCCCTGTGCTGTATTTTGTAAATATGTAGCCTATGATCACAGTGATAGGTTATATCAGAGTGATCATAGAGCAGGAGCCAATGAAAATTGTCCCCTTCAGTTTCTATTTACAGGGAGGCATTCTGCCTCCCTGTACTGCACATGCCTGCGCCATTTTGGATTACCCGAGGGGAGGGGGAGCAGGTAAGAGACCATAGCCATCTTGGATGGCATGGGGGGGGGGGCTGGCTGCATTTGGTCATACCTGGGGACTTGGGGGGACATTTGGGGGCACTATGTGGCCTTGGGGAGCATGGGGGCACTTGGGGGGAGATCGGGTACCACAGGAGGAGATCGGAGGCCACAGAAGGAGATCGGGGGCCACATCAGACTGGGGGCACAGTTGGGGGCACTTTTTATCTCCTTTCAGCAAAGATTTATGCTGAAAGGAGATAAAAAGTGCTTGCAGCAGGCTGACGCTACGATCACCAGTATACAGTGTATACTGGTGATCACTGTTGAATGCAGGGGTCACTGATCAGTGCCTCATGCTCTCCGGTACCCCTGGTACCGGAGAGCATGGTCACTGAGTGCCCCGATCACCAACACTGTATACAGCAGCAGCATGCTGCGGCCATCTTGGATCTGTGCCGCAGCTGCTGGGGGTGAGGGGGTTAACGGCCGTCGCGATTGGAGTGCGGGGGGGGGGGGGTCCCTGGACACTATTTTTATCTCCTCCTGCTGTGGATTCCCAGCGGAGGAGATAAAAATATTTTTTTTTTACTATAGGCGCGCCGGTAATCGCGGTTACCGGCAGTCGCCGTTATAACGTGTATAACGGCAATCACCGGTACGGGGACCTAAAATAACGGTCCCCACACTGTACCACCAAGGGGCTGTGATCCTTACCGGCGCCGCTATTCTATTCTGAGCCATCGCTGTAAAAAGCTGATGGCTGCAGAATAGAGCCCATTAGTGACCGCAGTAAAAAGCTGTATCGGCGGTCACTAAGAGGTTAAGAAACTTTTTATTTAAGTTTATTAGGCAAATATGCCATTATCTGCAATTAAAAAGTCTTTTCCCAGGTCCTCCCCTCCTCTCCTTTCTGTCATCCACTGCTCAGAATCAGGAAATCTCAACAGTTTTTTTATCAGTCGGATCCTGTCTAAGCTATGTAGAGGGGAGGGGAGAGAGGAGCCAGATTAGTCGGCAGCAGAGAGCAAAGAACAAAGGATTACTCAGCAGGGGAGCTTTCAGACTGCTATTCAGAGATCAGAGAAGTCAGTGGTGACTGTCAGAGGAGAGAGCTGTGATGTTGCTGTAAATTAACTCTTTGTTGTCCTGTTTTGGTACCTCATTTCCCTCTCTCCATAGAAAAACCATGTAGACAGGGGGAAGGGCTTCAAACTGCTTTTTCATGATAAAAATTTATTTTTCGGCTAATAAATCCAATTACAAAGTTCCTAAAATTGCCCCCCACGCTTCATAGCAGGTGGGTGCCGGCTGCAATTAGCAGCCGACACCTCACCGTTAATGACACGCTGCAGCGCGACATTAACCACTTAAACTTCCCTTAAACGCCGATTGTTAAAACGGACCTCCGTAGGTCTCTCACCTGCCTCCGTGCGGTCCGATCGGTGCTCTGGTCACTGAGCCTGCACAGGCAGGCTCAATGAGCAGAGCGCCGATAACACTGATGAATGCTATGCCTATGGCATAGCACTGATCAGTGTAAAAATCTAAGTAATCAATGTACAAGTCCCCTAAAGGGACTTAAAATGTGTAAAAAAAAAAAGTTAAAATCACTAATACACTACCCCAAAGCCCCTCACCCAATAAAAGTTGAAATCACGCCCCTTTCCCATTATATAAATAAAACATATAAAAATAAATAAATAAACATATAATATACCGTGCGTAATTGTCTGATCTATTAAAATATAACAAGCGTCATTGCGAACGGCGTACACGAAAAGAGGGAAAAATGTGTGCAGATTACCTATTTTATGTTACATTATATATAAAAAAAATCAATAAAAAGTGATCAAAACGTCTGATCTTCACAAATATGGTATTAATAAAAACTAGAGATAATGCCGGAAAAAAAGACACCCCATACAGCCCCGTAGGTGAAAAAATAAAAGTGCTATAAGCGTCACAATAGGCCCATTTTATTAATAATTAATTGCCAAAAAAAAGAATTTCATTAAAAAATATATATATATAACATTAGAAAATCTGTGTAAACCTGCATATGGTTGTGTACGGACTGACCTATAGAATAGTGGTATCATGTCGCTTTTACCATATAGTGCATCACGTAGACACAGGAACCCCCCAAACGTTAACATACTGCATTCTTTTTTACGATTTCACCAATTTATATCTTCATAAATAATAATTTTGGGGTTCCATTATACATGTTATGGTAGAATGAAAGAAACCAATACAAAGAACAACTATTCCTGTAAAAAACAAGCCCTTACATGGCATTGTAGTTAGAAAACTGAAAGTGCTAGTGCTCTTAGAAGGGGAGAAGGAAAAAAACGAAAGCGCAAAGAACAAAATTTGCGAGGTCCACTGGGTCATTTAGGGCCTGATCCTCAAAGGGTTATAGGGGTCTTCCACAAACACACTGCCTTAAAATTTCAGTATTGCAGTATTAGGCTGGGTTCACACTACCAGTATTGTGGTCCTCATATTGCAACCAAAACCAGGAGTGGATTGAAACACAGAAATGCTCTGTTCACACAATGTTAAAATTGAGTGGATGGCCGCCATATAACAGTAAATAACTGCCATTATTTCAATACAACAGCCGATGTTTTAAAATAACAGCAAATATTTGCCATTAAATGGCGGCCATCCACTCAATTTAAACATTGTGTGAACAGATCCTTTCTGTGTTTTTAATCCACTCCTGGTTTTGGTTGCAATATGAGGACCACAATACTGACTGAAATATACATAGTGTGAACCCAGCCTCAAAAAACAAAAGAAGATATGGAAGTAGGGCCCTCTTACATTTACTTTTTTGTTCCACAGACAATTTTGGGAGCAGGATCTCTCCTATGTTCTCCTCCATCTTATATTTACAGAATGTTCCTCATCATAAAGGCTAGAATAAAATTTCCTAAAAACCTCCATGATTGCATGTCTATCTGCTACAGTTTCCCCCCCTATCATTCCTTATCTGTGTTATTACCTTTCTTTTCTGGAGCTGTGCGTTAATTAAATCTAGGACAAATTTCCTGGGTCTAACCCTCGTCTACATAAGCTTTTTGTGCCCTGAAAAATTATCATGCTGTACGTTAATGCTTCCTGGGCCTGATTTAATTTAACCAGATTTCCGTGTGAACCATCTTGAGCATAAATTTGTGATTTTACTTCTATTTCCTTTATACAATACTTCTCTTTCCTTCTTGCATCATTATGGAAAAAAGTAATGTCACTACATAGTAGCCCCCTAATATAAGCTTTTAGGAAATCCCAAACAATGCTCAAAGGGGCCGAGTTTATGTTTATCTTCCAAAAGTCCAATATATGATTTACCATCTTATCCTCATTACCAAGTATCTTAAGCCAATATGGATTAACCCCTTAACGACCGCGGGTGTACATTTACGCTCCCGAAGTCCGTGCCTTAAGGCAAATGGATGTAAATGTACGCCCGCGGTTTCGCCGATCGCTGTGTGTACACACACAGCGATCGGTGAAGATGGCCTGCTATAATGTATAGCAGGCCATCCTAGCTTGTCGGCACAGGGGGTGGTTACGATCGTGGGGGTGCTGACGATCGCCGCTATTGGCTGATCAATTCAGATCAGCCAATAGCGGCGATCTTCTGCTTTCCGTGTCATCGGTGACCCGATGAACCGGAAAAAAATGGCGGTCGGTGCTGTCCGAGGATGGCACCGACCGCCATTACTGATAAAAGTAATGGTGGCCCGGTGCCACGGTCCCGGTCGCCGTGATCCGGCCGATCACGGCGATATAAGTGCCCCCAAAATGTAAAATATCTGCTCAGGACCCCTCAGCTAGGTAGCTGAGGGGTCCAGAGCAGGTATTTGGGCCATACTCACCTGATCCGGGGTCCTGATCAGCGTCTTCCGGGTCTGCGGCGTCCTCTTCTCGCGTCGTCCTCTTCGGCTATTTCCGGCGGTCCCCTTCGGCTTTTTTCGGGTCCCTCGTCGTCTATCTTCGGCTTTTTCGGGAATACTGCCCCCTAGCGGCTGATAAGTGTATATTATACACTTATCAGTAGCTACAGTGATGTTCAGCATGTAGAAATTTTTTTTTTCCCCCAATTTTTTCTTCTTTAATTTTCCGCACCCTACCGCCGCTGAGTGCTGATCAGCATAGCGCGTAAAAGCGCTGCTAACCAGCAACTCCTCCTTTTTGGCGTAGGGTGTTTTTCTCTATATCCTACCACCACGGTCTGCTGAAAAGTACCGCACATATGTGCGCTTCTGGATATGAAGGACCCCGTATCGCACCAGGACAACATTTTCCAGGTGACGTCCCCCACACTGGAAAACAGGAGACCCCAGAAGAAGTGCAGAGTGTGGCGTAACAGGAAGATCAGGAAGGACACCATTTTCCAGTGTGACACCTGTCCTGATCACCCCGGCCGCTGCATACAGGATCGCTTCAAGGCGTACCACACGTCATCGGAGTTCTACATTTTCTAAATTCTGTCCCTTATTCCTATTTCAGGGGTCACGTTGATCCGGGGATTATTCTTATTGACATTATGGAGTCGGGAAGGAATTTTTTTCCCAGTGATGAGGCTACTGTTGTCTGCCTTATAAGGGTTTTTTTGCCTTCCTCTGGATCAACACAGGTTGAATTTGATGGACACCTGTCATTTTCAACCTTATAAACTAATAATTGGTCTAATACCCCCAAATAAATTAAAATTGTCCCTTTCCCAAGCTAAGTAGATATGGCCGCCATTTCTATTAGAGGCTTGTCATGTTGCAATTACAAAGCCTGTGTGCTGCCAGGACAGTAGAAACCCCCCACAAGTGACCCCATTCTGGAAACTACACCCCATAAGGAATCTAACAAGGGGGGCAGCGGGGATATGGGCCCCTGGTGACGGACACATTTGTGCCGTGAAAAGGAAAAAAATTGTATTTTTTATTTTCACAGCACATGTTCTACACATGTGGGGTCACTTGTGGGTCACTGTCCTGGCAGCACAGGAGCCATGTCCACATGTGGGGTATTTTCGTACTCATGGGAAATTACTCTACACCTTTTGCATTAATTTTACAGTAAATCATTGATTTTGTCTTGATTTTTTCATTTTCACAAGGGGTTAAAAGATAAAAAAAAACACAAAACGTGTAGAGCAAATTCCCCTGAGTACGGAAATACCCCACATGTGGACATAAAGTGCCATGCGGGTGCAGGATAAGCCTCCAAAGGGAAGGAGCGCCATTTGGGTTTTGGAGGCTGGATTTGTCTGGAATGGATTTCGAGGGGCCATGTTCCATTCAAAAGGCCCCTGTGTTGCCAAGACAGTTGAAACCCCCCACAAGTGACCCCATTATGGAAACCACACCCCTCAGGGAATGTAACAACATGGACCCCACTGGTGACGGGCACAAATGTGGAACAATGTGGCGTGAAAATAAAATATTAAATTTTTTACACTATAATGTTGGTTTAGCCTTGAATTTTTCATTTTCAAAAGGGGTTAAAAGAGAAAAAAAAACACACAATGTGTAGAGCAATTTCCCCCGAGTCCGTAAATACCCCACATGTGGACATAAAGCGCCATGTGGGTGAAGGGCAAGTCTCCGAAGGGAAGGAGGATTTTGGAGGCTGGATTTGGCCAGAATAGATTATGAACGCCATGTCGCATTTACAGAGCCCTCGTGCTGCCAAAACACTGGAAACCCCCCACAAGTGACCCCCATTCTGGAAACTACACCCCTCAAGGAATCTAACAAGGGGTACAGTGAGGATATGGACCCCTTGATGACGGGCACATTTGTACCGTGAAAGTGAAAAAATGACAATTTTTACTTTCACGTTACAATGTTCCACATTTGTGCCCGTCACCAGTGGGGTCCATATGCTCATTGCACCCCTTGTTAGATTCCTTGAGGGGTGTAGTTTTCAGAATGTGGTCACTTGTGGGGGGTTTCCAGTGTTTTGGCAGCACGAGGGCTCTGTAAATGCGACATGGCGTTCATAATCTATTCTGGCCAAATCCAGCCTCCAAAATCCTCCTTCCCTTCGGAGACTTGCCCTGCACCCACATGGCGCTTTATGTCCACATGTGGGGTATTTACGTGTAGCGGAGGAACTGCGCTACACGTTTGGTGTTTTTTTTCCTTTTATGTCTTTAAGAAAATGAAAAATTGAAGGCTAGAACAACGTTTTAGTGTAAAAAATACATTTTTCTTTTTTCACACCACATTGTTCTGAAAATCTGTGAAGCATCTGTGGGGTTCAAATGCTCACCGCACCCCTTGTGTCATTCCTCAAGAGGTGTAGTTTTCTAAATGGTGTCCCTTTAGGGGTGTTTTTAAGGTTTTGGCACCCCAGAGCCTCTGCCAACCTGAAGTGGTACAGTAAAAAATGACCAAATAAAACAGAGGCGTTGAAATTCACTAGGCGCTCCTTCATATCTGAGGCTTGTGGCTGCGTCAAATAACGCATTAGGGCCACATATGGGGTATTTCTATAAACTGCAGAAACGGGGCAATCAATATTGGGGTGCATTTCTCTGGTAATAAGTTTATAATTATGAAAAATATTGGATTACAATAAAATCTCTGCACAAAAATTAAAATTTTCAAATTTCTTACACACTTAGCTTTTATTTCTGTTCCTTCCCTAAAGGGTTAAAAAACTTTCTAGATGTGCTTTTGCAGAGTTTAGGAGGTACAGTTTCTGAAATGGGGTGCTTTGTGAGGCTAACACACAGTCCCCTCAAATACACTCCCACCTGAACAGGTCCCGAAAAAAAACAGATTTTGAAATTTTACTGAAAATCTGGAAATTTGCTGCTAATGTTTTAAGCTTTCCATTGTCTAAAAAAATGAAAGATAATTTAATAAATGCCGCCACCATAAATAGACATGTTGCTAATGTTATTTAATATATAATTTATGTGGCATAACCATTTTCTGCAGAAAAGTTTCAAAGGTGGAAAAATGCAATTTTTCACGTTGTTTTGGATTTTTTCATAAGGATTCGTTATAAGTATTGACTCCAGTTTACCAGAAATGTAAAGTACAATATGTCACAAGAAAACATTCTCAGAATCAGCCGGATAGGTAAAAGCATTCCCAAGTTATTAACCCCTTCAAGACCAAGCCTTTTTGCACCTAAAAGACCAAGCTCATTTTTCAAAATCTGACCTGTCTCACTTTATGCTCTTATAGCTCAGTGATGCTTTAACGTATGCTAGCGATTCTGAGATAGTTTTTTTCGTCACATATGGCACTTTATATTAGTGGCAAAATTTGGTCACTACTTTGTGTGTTTTTTGTAAAAAACATCAAAATATCATGAAAAATTAAAAAAAATTAGCATTTTAAGAACTTTGAAATTCTCTGCTTCTAAAAAAAGAAAGTCGTATCACATAAATTAGTTACTAAGTCACATTACCGATATGTCCTCTTTATTCTGGCTTCATTTCATAAACATATTTTACTTTTTTAGGTTGTTACGGGGCTTAGAAATTTATCAGCAAATTACCACATTTTCGTGAAAGTTTCCAGAACTGATTTTTTTAGGGACCAGTTCTTTTTTTAAGTTGATTTAGGAGGTTTGTATACTGGAAACCCCCATAAGTGACCCATTTTGGAAACTACACACCTTAAAGAATTAATCTAGGGGTATAATGAGCATTTTAACCCTACAGGGGCTTGAGGAAAGTATTTACCATTAGGCCATAAAAAAATGAAAAATCAAAATTTTCTAATAATATATACGTTTAGATTAAAGTTTCTCATTTTCAAAAGGAACATGAGAGAAAAAGCACCCCAAAATTTGTAACGCAGGTTCTCTTGAGTACTACGGTACCCCATATGTGGGCGTAAACCACTGTATGGGCACACAGCGTGGCTCAGAAGGAAGGGAGTGCCAATTAGCTTTTCCATTGCAGATTTTGCTGAAGAAGTTTCTGAGCACCAGGTGCATTTGCAGAGACCCTGTAGTGTCAGCAGAGAGAACCCCCCCCATAGGTCACCCCATTTTGAAAAGTACACCCCTCAAAGAATTCATCTTAGGGTAGGATGAGCTATTTTGACCCCACAGGTGTTAGAGGAAAGTATTCAAAATTAGACAGTAAAAATCAAAAACTCTAATTTTTCCAATAATATGTTCGTTTAGTTTGAAATTTCTCAATTTAACGAGGAACAAGAGAAAAACTACCCCAAAATTTGTAACGCAGGTTCTCCTGAGTAAAAAGGTACCTCATATGTGGGCATAAACCACAGCATGGGCACACAGCAGGGCTCAGAAGGAAAGGAGCGCCAATTAGCTTTTTCAATGCAAATTTTGCTGAAGAAGTTTCTGAGCGCCAGGTGTGTTTGCAGTGCCCCTGTAGTGCCAGCGGAGTAAAATCTCGCCATAAGTCACCCCTTTTTGGAAAGTGCACCCCTGAAAGAATTCATTTTGGGGTGTGGTGAGCATTTTGACCCCACAGGTATTAGAGGAAAGTATTCAAAAGTAGACAGTAAAAATTAAAACCTCGAATTTTTTCAATAATATGTTCCTTTAGTTTAAAATTTCTCAATTTCACCAGGAACAGGAGAGACAATTCACCCCAAAATCTCTAATGCAGGTTCTCCTGAGTAGAACGGTGCCGCAGATGTGGGCATAAACCATTGTATGGGCACACAGCCGGGCTCAGAAGGGAAGGAGCGCCAATTAGCATTTTCCGTGCAAATTTTTCTGAAGAAGTTTCTGAGCACCAGGTGCGTTTGCAGCGCCCCTGTAATGTCTACACAATAGAACCCCCCCCCAAAGTCACCTCATTTTGGAAAGTAAATGTAACGCCTGGAGTAGTGGATCCACTGGACCGTCACCAGCGATGGCACTAACCTCACCAGGGAGCGGAGTCTAAGGGGCCGCTGGTCTTCACAGAGCCCGCCGCAAGGCGGGATGGACCTGCTGCGGCAGGCGACCCACAGGTCGCTACCCCTGGCTTGGTTGCTAGTGACGGCAGGCGAGGCGTGGCAGGAGCAGTAGGCAGGAGATGGTGCTGGCAGAGGTCTGTAGGCGTAACCGCAGGTGACAGGCTGAACACAGGAGCAATGGAGTAACAGGGGAGCAGGAACCAGGAACAAGGACTAGGGACCAGGTAGCGGATAGGAATCAGGAACAAGGACTGGGACCAGGTAGCGGATAGGAATCAGGAACAACAGGGAGCTGGGCCAAACGCTATGGGAAGCATGTAGAGGCTCCAACACCTGGGAGGGGGCAGGGCTGGAACTTATAGGAGAGTGTGATGTGCAGCAACCAATTAGGGGCGGAACTGGCCCTTTAAATCTGAGACAGCCGGCGCGCGCGCGCGCCCTAGGAGGCGGGGACGTGCGCGCCGGCCGGCACAGTGAGAGACAGGAGCGGAGGAAGGTGAGGCGCCCCCAGGGGCCGAACTAGCAGCAGCGCCGGGTCCCTGCACAAGGACCCCCGCGGCTGCATGGGGCAGGAGGAGGTTGCAACGGCGGCCCGGAACACGGGACGCTGCCGCGGCCGTGACAGTACCCCCCCCCCCCCTTTGGCCTCCCCCTCTTTTTTGCCTGCAGATGGAGGCAAATCAGTGATGAAGTCCATCCCTATGTGGTGCCAGGGAAGGTCTGGAACTGGCAAGGGCTGTAATAGGCCGGCAGGCCTTAGTCGGGAGGACTTGTTTTTGGCACAGATGGTACAGGAAGCCACAAAGTCCTTGACATCTTGGAATAGACTGGACCACCAGTAGTGGCGGGAGATCCGTTGCCCGGTCTTTTGGACTCCAGGGTGCCCGGCCACCAATGAGGAATGTCCCCACTTCAAAATCCTTCTTCGAAGCGCAGGGCGAACATAGGTCTTTCCGGGGGGTATTCTCTGAAGAGTAGAGGTGGCGACTGGCACTAGGCGATCGGGAGGTATAATGTGGCGAGGGGATGTGGATTTGTGGATGAAATCCTTCTGTAAGTTCTCCCGGATGTAGGAGGACATGGCCTCAGTCTCGGCTACAGAGAGAGGGTACACCCGACCTCGTGGAGAAGAAGTACCAGGAAGGAGGTCTATGGGACAATCGTACGCCCGGTGAGATGGTAGAGAGTCCGCCTCCTCGGCAGAGAAGGCATCCGCCAAGCTTTGGTCTTCCGCCGGTAGGCCGGATAGAGGCTTGGCGGGGTCAGGTGACGACATAGAGTACTTGGTCTGAGGTGACTTCAGACACTGGTTGGAACAGTCCTGACCCCAACTGAGAATCTCCCCGGTTCTCCAGTCCAGCTTAGGGGCATGTAATTGCAGCCAAGGGAGTCCCAGGAGGATGGCGGGAGAAGAATGGGGCAGGACGTAGAAGGATATCTTTTCCTGATGTAAAGGGCCCACCTAGAGGACTAGAGGTGTGGTCTGGTAGTACACATGGTCGGTAAGAATCTCGCCCGTGACCGAGGAGATAGTCAGGGGTCTGGCTAGTTGGGTCACAGGTAGCCGCCATCTTTGGACCAATGTTGCCGCAATAAAACTGCCTGCTGACCCAGAATCGAGAAAGGCAGTAGTCTGGTGATTTTGTCCTGAGGGTGTCTGGATGGAAACTGGCATAGACAATCTTGGAGAGGTGGCATTCACACCTAGGGACACCTGTTCCACCGGACCTAGGTGCGAGCATTTCCCGGATGCTTGAGGACGTTGGGGACATCTCTGCCGAAAGTGATCAGGGCCACCGCAGTAGAGGCAGAGATTCAGCTCCAGACGACGAATTCTCTCATCAGGCGTCAGGCAAGCTCGTTCCACCTGCATAGGAACCTCAGGAGAAGGCTGGGACACCGGAATGTCAGGATTCTGGAAGACCGGCGCCAGCTGGTGATGACGACGGGACAGGCTTAGTCGTTGTTCATGCCGAACCTCCTCCTCCCTCTCCGAAAAACGAGTATCAACCCTGGTGGCCAGTAGGATGAGTTCGTTCAGGGAGGTAGGTAGGTCTCGGGCGGAAAGCACGTCTCTCACCCGACTGGACAGGCCCTTTTTAAAGGTGGCAATTAGAGCGGCCTCATTCCAGTCTAGCTCTGCTGCCAGGGTGCGAAATTGGATGGCATAGTCGCCAACGGAGGAATTCCCTTGTGAGAGCTTAAGTAGAGCAGTCTCAGCCGAAGACGCACGGGCAGGTTCCTCAAAGACGGAGCGAAACTCGGCCAGAAAGGTTCGGAGATTGGCAGCAGTAGGGTCATCTCGGTCCCAGAGAGGCGTGGCCCAAGCCAGAGCTCTACCCTCCAATAGGCTGATGATGAAAGCCACTTTAGAGCGCTCGGTGGGAAACCGACTACTTAAAAGTTAAATATGCATGGTGCACTATTGCATCCCCTGCACAACTGGGGGTCACCACCGTATTTGCTCGGGAGAGCCAGTTGTAGTTTCGAAGAGACAGCAGTAGGTGGTGAGCGCTGAGCAGTAGTATGCTGCTGTAAGGCGGCAGTCAGTTGCTGGATCTGCTGCGACTGTTGCTGGATCTGTAGGGCCTGTTGAGCGACCACTCTGGCTACGTCACGGATGTCAGGCACCTCGCCGGGATCCATGGTTGGAGCCTACTGTAACGCCTGGAGTAGTGGATCCACAGGACCGGCACTAGCGATAGCACTAACCTCACCAGGGAGCGGAGTCTAAGGGGCCGCTGGTTTTCACCAGAGCCTGCCGCAAGGCGGGATGGACTTGCTGCGGCAGGCGACCCCCAGGTCTATACCCCTGGCTTGGTTGCTAGTGACGGCAGGCGAGGCGTGGCAGGAGCAGTAGGCAGGAGATGAGGACTGTAGACGTGATCGCAGGTGGCGGACAGGACTCAGGAACAATGGGAAGACAGCGGGCAAGAACTAGGGACAAGGACTGAAGACAGGAACAAGGGACAAGGACTAAGGTCAGGAACAACAGGGAGCTGGGCCAAACGCTATGGGAAGCATGTAGAGGCTCCAACACCTGGGAGGGGGCAGGGCTGGAACTTATAGGAGAGTGTGATGTGCAGCAACCAATTAGGGGCGGAACTGGCCCTTTAAATCAGAGACAGCCGGCGCGCGCGCGCCGGCCGGCACAGTGAGGGACAGGAGCGGAGGAAGGTGAGGCGCCCCCAGGGGCCGAACTAGCAGCAGCTGCATGGGGCAGGAGGAGGTTGCGGCGGCGGCCCGGAACACGGGCCGCCGCCGCGGCCGTGACAGTAAACCCCTCAAAGAATTCATGTTGGGTTAGGATGAGCATTTTGGCCCCACAGGTGTTAGAGGAAAGTATTCAAAATTGGCCAGTAAAAATGAAAAACTTGGGGGCGTGGCTTGAGCGCCGGAGCGGAAGGTCGCATGTAGCGGTAGCTCCGTGCAGAGTCCCGTGTTACCGGCTATCCTGACCTCATCCTGGCTTCCCCCGGATTGCCGCAGCGCCTCAGATCCCGCTCCGCCACCCGGACGGCCGACATGTGCCCTAATAAGACGCCCGCTGGGCCGGAACGGCTGCAAACTTATGCCCGCGCGCTTGGCTAAGATGGCGCCGGCTCTTCTGCACAGCAGGGATCCCGTCAGCCATCCGTCCCTGTCCAGCAGCAGCACTCCTCTGGACACCAGCGCACTGCAGGAGATGAGCAGGAAGGACCTGCAGAGCCCACGCTGAGGGAATTGCTGACTGCTATCACCGGATGTAAAGCCTCCTTAACAGGTATGTTGGAGGAGGTGAAGATAGATATAAGCCTGTTGAGACAGGACTTCCAGAACTTGAGAGAGAGGGTCCGTCATGCTGAGGACCGTATCTCTGACATAGAGGACAGAACAGCTCCTATGCCTGCTGCTATAACTGCTCTTGAGAAATCCTCTGAGGCGTGGAAGGAGAAGGCTGATGATCTAGAAAACCGCCTTAGGCGAAATAATTTGAGATTTATTGGTCTGCCTGAACGTTCTGAGGGAGCGGATCCCGGCAATTTTGTGGAAAACTGGCTCAAAGACTTGTTCCCTAATGCTCCGTTTTCTGCTGCTTTTGCTATTGAGCGGGCTCATAGAGTCCCCACTAGACCGCTGCCGCCGGGATCTCCGCCGCGACCGCTACTTGCTAGAATGCTCAATTGTAATGATCGAGATCTGGTTCTGCGACTGGCGCGAAAGCTGCAAGACATCACTTACAATGGAGCCCGTGTATCCATTTTCCCGGATTTTTCTGCTGATCTTCAGAAGAAACGCGCCTCCTTCATAGCTGTGAAGCGACGTCTCCGTGAGCTGGAAATCCCATATTCCATGACGTACCCGGCGCGCCTGAGAGTTGTAGATGGCGACAGAACCGTCTTTTTCTCAACTCCACGCGAAGCGGATGATTGGGTGCGCTGTAAAAGACCGACGCCACAGGACTAAGGACTGTCTCCATTGTCTCCATTGACCACTGCGGCTGTGTATGGAAGATGGCTATACCCGGTGCACTAGGCCGCCTACACTCACCCCTACACTCTTGATCTTCCTCTGCATACATTCTTTTGGATTATTTCACATTCCTTATGTTTCTGAATGTACTATATATGATGCTCCATATTGCAGTTAAAATGCTTTCCACTAGATGGTGCTATGGTAACATGCATCTTTGGTTTGGAACAGTTAGGCCTATCCTCATTTTGATACTTTTGCATGTTGATACTCTTACATGTTATGTTTTACTTTACTTTTACATGCCTTACTTATTATATTGTGGCCGCCGGCGGTGTGGGCGGAGCGGGGGGCTGTGGTTTTTTCGCTGGGGTGGCGCTCCTCCGTTGTTCTTTCAGACACGCAGGACCTCCCCCGTAACGAATGCCACATTGCTACATATCTTTTACTTGTTCTGTTGACTACGGTCATCCGACCCTTCGGGGCTGTTGTTTGTTGCTTTTTGTTCACTGTTTTAGTTGGCAAGGCAGATTACAATCTCTCTCTCTTCCGTATTCACTCTCTATGCTCATACACTTAATGTTTATCGGTACCTTCCATGTTCTGATCTGGTATGATGTCCATTAGGGTCTTTTCTTGGAATGTCAGAGGGATGGGACATCCTCGGAAAAGGGCTATGATACACGCTCTTATTCGAAAACACAACCCTCATATAGTATGTCTGCAGGAAACGCACCTCACTCCTGAGCACTATGGGCGGCTACGCAAACCTTGGGTGCAGTGGGTTGCGCATTCCTGTCATACATCCTATTCTAGAGGAGTCTCTCTGATGGTACATAAGTCTCTGAAATGGGAAGTGCAAACCTGTAAATCCGATTCTGAAGGACGTTTTTTGTTTATTCATGCCCTTATTGACAACAGCCCCTATGTTCTATTGGGATTATACAACCCTCCTCCTGGGACCCTGGATGTGCTGCATCGGGCTGCGGCTTTTGCTGCGGCGTATCCAGGAGCCCAAATCATGTGTATGGGGGACCTAAATATGCTCCTGCATCCTTACTATGATAGACAGGGAGCCGACCCTTCTTTGCTTACCTCCTCATCTCCTTTGGCACACTTACTATCTGAGCTAGGATGGCTGGATGCGTACCGTCATTTTTATCCAACCTCTTCTGTGTTCTCCTGCTTTACTGTAGGGAGGATGACTCTATCTCGCATTGATTATGTGTTGGGTAACCCATCTCTAATTTCTAACGTAACTAACATTGCCTATCTCACCCGATCTGTCTCGGACCACTCCCCTCTGGCTTTCACCTTAGGTCCTCCTGAGCGTAGTGTGCGTACCTGGAAATTGAACCCTTTCTGGCTGACCTTATTTACAGATAATGATCGCATACCGGATCAACTACAAATATTTCTCCAGTTAAATGGGGAGCATGAGGATAAGCTAGTCCTATGGGAAACCCTTAAGGCCTACCTTAGGGGTTGTTTACAGTCCTCGATTTCCTATGTGAAAAGGGTGGGGGACGCGGAGGAGCGGGTTCTTGAGACAAGATGTGCGGAGCTTGAGAGGTCATACATAGCGAATCCCTCCGATGCTGCGAGGGAGGCATGGCTAGCGGCTGGTCGACAATATTTGCATGTGCTACAGGAGAAGGCTAATAGGAGACTATTCTTTAATAAACAATCTGCGTTTGAACTGGGCAACCAGTCCAGTAAATTGCTAGCATATCTGATTCACCAGAATAATCGGTCCCCTGCTATACTAAAAATACACGATGAACACGGGACTACCCTTAATACGAATCACGACATTGCGAACCGTTTTGTGCAATTTTATACATCCCTGTATTCTGCCCAAGATGACTCCTTGCTTTCCGATCTTGAGGCTTACCTTGACGGGATAGACTTCCCCAGGTTGTCGGCGGATAGTAGGGACTCTTTAGAAAGCCCAATTACTTTGGAGGAGGTAACTGATGCTATTGGGGACTTGGCAAAGGGCAAGGCGCCTGGCCCTGACGGCTTTCCGTTAGAAGTGTACGCGAAATACATTGATGTTTTGGCGCCTTGCCTTCTGGCAACTCTACATGAAGCTTTGGAGAAAGGTAATCTTCCGGAGACATTTTATGATGCCACTATAGTTGTTATCCTTAAACCTGATAAAGACCCCTTGGAGTGCGGTTCTTACAGACCGATATCTCTTTTAAATATAGATTATAAAATACTCACTAAAATCCTGGCCAATCGCCTGAACAAAGTTATCCTTGACATTATCCACTCCGACCAAGCTGGCTTTATGCCTGGGAGGTCGACATCTGATAATATACGTAGAGTCCAGGTGATTACTCAGGTGGGGGTAACAGCGGAGAAAGATTGGGCTTTGGCCTCCTTAGATACGGCCAAGGCTTTCGATTCTATCGAATGGCCATTCTTGTTTGCTGTCCTCCAGCGATTTGGGTTTGGCCCTGTCTTTAGAAAGTGGATCTCCCTGCTCTATTGTAGCCCCAGGGCTTGTATACTGATTAACGGTATTCTATCCCCCTATTTTCGCTTGGCACGGGGGACGCGACAGGGCTGCCCTATCTCTCCCCTATTATTTGCTGTGGCAATTGAACCCTTGGCCCTGTGCATTCGTCAGCATCGGAGCTTCAAGGGAATCGTCAATGGCATCCGGGAGGATAGGGTAGGCCTGTACGCTGATGACCTGATTTTATTTCTGTCCCAACCCGCAGTCACACTCCCTTTAGCTATTAGTATTATAGAGTCCTTCGGTAACTACTCGGGACTACGGATTAATTGGGGAAAGTCAGCGTTTATGCCCCTTAACCCGGCGGGATGGGGGGAGGAGGCCTCTGGATTGAAAGTAGTATCCCAATTCAAATACCTAGGGATAATCATCAGTCGTGATTATTCAGAGGATCTGGCTCGCAATGTTTATCCACTCTTGTCTTATGTCAGAGATAAATTTAGAGTATGGGCCCCCCTCCCACTAGCAGTACCGGGACGTATAAACTTAATTAAGATGGTGATATTGCCCAAATGCCTATATGTTCTTGAACATGCCTCTTCTCCAGTTCCTAAATCCTTTTTTAAACAGCTGAATGCCATGCTTCCCTCGTTCGTGTGGGGAAATAACAGGTCGAAAGTAAGACTGTCTGTACTGCAGAGACCCAAAGCGTCTGGTGGAATGTCTCTCCCTGATTTTTATGTGTACTACCTAACCGCCCACCTCACCTACATAAGAATTTGGGTGCAGGCAGGGATTCTACCTAACAGAGAGCATCATCTGGCTTATTATCTGGGTCTTAGGCACCTCTGGCCGGTACTGGAGGGTAAATCTGCTCGCAACTGGCTCCCCCTCCATCGCCTTGCCTCGCAGGTGTGGTCCTCGGTAAAGCGGATATACCACTACACAGATGTAATGTTGGATATGCCACTTTGGTATGACCCCTCCCTGACCCATTTAGGCCCTAACCTTGACCCGACATTCTGGGTAGACCATGGGGTTAGTTTTCTGACCGATGTCTACGCAGATGGTGGGTTTCGCACTTTCCAACAGCTACAGGAAAAGTACGACCTTCCTAGGCAGAGTTTTTACAAGTACCTGCAGCTTCGTCACGCTGTTACTGCACAGTTTGATATCCCTAAACGCCCCATGTCTAAGTACCCTCTAATAGGTATCTTTAGGTCTCAAGGTCCTCGTGGAATAATTTCTACTCTCTATACGTATTTGTTGGATGCGGTAA
The DNA here is from genome assembly GCF_027789765.1 of Dendropsophus ebraccatus. Classification (NCBI taxonomy): domain Eukaryota; kingdom Metazoa; phylum Chordata; class Amphibia; order Anura; family Hylidae; genus Dendropsophus; species Dendropsophus ebraccatus. The sequence continues at coordinate 82,396,226 of NC_091461.1, forward strand.
TAAAAGCTGCCCCACTCCCCGTGCTGGATAAGTGGAAAGCATGGATCCCATCCTTGTCGGATGATGACTGTAAGGAAGCATTGTCCTCCCATCTGTATGTGTCGCCTGCGATCAATAATAAATTGACGCAACTTTTTATTTTCCATCAGTGTTATTTGACGCCGGCTTGGCTACATAAGATGGGAAGGCATCCTTCACCAGAGTGTCATAGATGTCACCACCCCCACTCTGATTTTAGACACATGGTTTGGGATTGTCCGTTCATACGATCTTTCTGGGAGGATGTGATTAAGCTACTTAGTAGCGTCATGCAGCGCCCAATTGCGTTAGAGCCCAAGGGATGTTTGCTCGGTATCCTGGATGATGAAGTATGGACTCATCATCAGCTGATCTGTCTAAAAGAAGCGCTGTTCATGGCTAGGAAGGCTATTGCGCTCAAGTGGATGGATCCTAGATCCCCCACATTATCCGAATGGGTAAATTTGGTAAATACTGTTGTGTCCTATGAGAATTTAGTATTTAAACATAGAGGTTGCCCTGCCAAACTCCATAAGGTATGGGGAATGTGGTGTAAACACTCGGATACTAATTATTCCACGAACGGATTTACGCATCTTAGGGATACCTTGACCGCCTCTCCTCCTTAGCCCTATGTATATTTGGGATGTTTACTTTCACTTTTCTCTTTTCTTCTATGTACTGATGAGATTTATCTATTTCAATAGTGAACTGCGGTGCTATTTGGCTTACCCTTTAAGTGCTTTGGGAATGTACTGACCTTGCCTTATGTTGATGTTTCTGTAGTATGCTTTTTGCCTCGTAACTAGAATATGTCGCATAACAAGGACTATACTTTTGTGAATCTTCTTGTATATATGTTTCCCTGTATGCGAACACATATCCTGTTTGTATTTACGATGCCTGCCATGTTTAACCCCTTAACGACATCGGGCGTAAACTTACGCCCTGGCGCCATGGTACTTAGCGCATCAGGGCGTAAATTTACGCCCGATGTTTCCCCGATCGCTGCGTGTTCACACACAGCGGTCGGGGAAGATGGCCTGCTATAAATCATAGCAGGCCATCATAGCTTCTCGGCACGGGGGGTGGTTAACACCCCCCGTGCTTACGATCGCTGCTATAGGCTGATCAATTCAGATCAGCCAATAGCGGCGATCGGAACCTTTCCGGGTCATCGGTGACCCGATGACCCGGAAAAAAATGGCGGTCGGTGCTGTCCGAGGACGGCACCAACCGCCATTACTGTAAAAAGTAATGTTGATCGCCGTGCCACCGGCCCGATCGCCGTGAACGGCGATCGGGCCGGTGGCACGGCGATCAGAGTCCCACAAAATAGTAAATACCTGCCCTGGACCCCTCAGCTAGGTAGCCGAGGGGTCCAGAGCAGGTATTTGTACATTACTCACCTGTCCCGGGCTCCTGATCGGCGTCTTCCGGGTTCGCGGCGTCCTCCGTCATTCCGTTCGGTCTTCGGGTCTTTCCGGCGGTCCTCGTCGTCTTCTTTCGGCTATTTTCGGCTCCAGCCTCGTCATTTTCCGGATTTTGCGCTCTGCTGCCCCCTAGCGGCTGATATGTGTAATACACTTATCAGCAGCTACAGGGATATTCAGAATATAAAAAAACATTATTTTTTTTTCCCAAATTTTTTTTTTTCTATTTTCCGCACCCTATCGCCGCTGAGTGTTGATCAGCATCGCACGAAAGTGCGCTGCTAATCAGCAACTCCTCCTTTTTGGCGTAGGGTGTTTTTTTTCTATATTCTACTGCCACGGTCTGCTTATAAGTGCCGCACATTGCGGCATTTATCAGCAACTCCTTTGTTGGCGTAGGTTTTTTTTTTATACTTACTGTAAAAAAACACGTAAAAAACACTACATTACACCACACTACATTGAATAAAGTTTGACACTACACCACTACATACCCCATATACCAATCCCCGTATAAAGATGGCCCCCAGGGTGTTTTCGGTGTCAGAGGGATACGTTATTATTGCCTCCGACACCGAAACAGCCAGTGAGGATGAATGGGGGGGATCCTTCTTTCCTCCATTCATCCTCATCATCCAGTGACGTGTCTGGGGGTAGCGTAGCGTACGCTGCCCCCCAGACACGTCTTTTCCGCCAGTACCGTCCCAATAAGAGATGACGGCATGGTGTGAAATTCTACACACTCTGTGACAGTACCTCAGGGTACACTTACAGATTTAGGGTACGTGCACACTGCGGAATGGCGAAGGATAACCCTTTGTGCATTCCGCAGCTGGCACCCGCGGGCGGACTGATGCGGGCGCATGTCTCCACCCGTGTCATAGACTCCATTCTATGCACGGGCGGAATCCGTCGTCCATCCAAAGAATGAACACGTTGGACGGAGAGCGGAATCCGCCCGTGCATAGAATGGAGTCTATGACACGGATGGAGACGTGCGCCTGCATCAGTCCGCCGGTGGGTGCCAGCTGTGGAATGCACGAAGGGTTATCTGTCGCGATTCCGCAGTGTGCACGTACCCTTACAGTGTATGTAGGAAGGGACACCCGAATCCAGCCCCCAGATGCCCCCTTCCCCCCCATCCTTGGAGTTAGTGGGGAGATCGTCCGGGAACTGATCTTCCCACTGCTGGGTAAAGGTTACCACCTGTACGGGGATAACTTTTATACCAGCACCCCCCTCTTCCAGTCCCTCGCTGCCCTGTAGTTTGCGGCACGATCCGAAAATATCAGAAGTAGTAATAGCGCCCTAATATTTAGCAACCATGGAGCGGACCCAGCGCTTCTGGATATGAGGGACCCCGTATCGCACCAGGACAACATTTTCCAGGTGACGTCCCGCACACAGGAGAAAGGGAGACCCCAGAAGAAGTGCAGAGTGTGGCGTAACAGGGGGATCAGGAAGGACACCATTTTCCTGTGTGACACCTGTCCTGATCACCCCGGCCTCTGCATACTGGATCGCTCCAAGGTGCACCACACGTCACTGGAGTTCTACATTTTCTAAATTCTCTCCCTTATTCCTATTTCAGGGGTCACGTTGGTCCGGGGATTATTCTGATCGCCATTATGGAGTCAGGAAGGAATTTTTCCCCTGTGATGAGGCTACTGTCGTCTGCCTCACGAGGGGTTTTTGCCTTCCTCTGGATCAACACAGGTTGAGTTTGATGGACACCTGTCATTTCCAACCTTATAAACTAATAATTGGCCTAATACCCCTAAATAAATTAGAATTGTCCCTTTTCCCCAGCTAAATAGGTATGGCCGCCATTCCCATTAGAGGATGCCATGATGCAATTACATAGGATAAAGAAAAAAAGCGAAAGGCGGGAGGCGGCGCCTCGTGTGATACCGTAGGTACCAATGGGTAATGAAAAGATAGAAAGAGGCTCACCTTAAAGCCCCTTGGGCTTGTTGCATATCACCCCTTTATGGGGTACTGTATCCTGTTTCAACTTGGCGTCTGTGTTTCAGGGCTGCAGCTAGCTGGGAGAGACAGACCGGGATGCTCCCAAAGGGGCCCGTAGAAGTGCAGGCAAATAGCGGAAAAAAAAAAAAAAAAAAAAAAAAAGTGCGTCAAACTCCTAGATGCCAGCGCTGCCTCAGAGGAATCACAGGGACGATGATGGTAATATTTAAAAGGTTTATTTAGAATACGCACAGAGTATTACGCGTTTCAAAAGCATAAGCTTTCTTCCTCAGATAGTTGTGCAATTTTTTTTTTTTTGTGCAAGTTTTTTTTTTTTTTTTTTTTCCGCTATGATGCAATTACAAAGCCTCTGTGCGGCCAGGACAGTAGAAACCCCCCACAAGTGACCCCATTCTGGAAACTACACCCCATAAGGAATCTAAGAAGGGGGGCAGCGGGGATATGGCCCCCTGGTGACGGCCACATTTGGGACGTGAAAATGAAAAAAATTGTATTTTTTATTTTCTCGGCACATGTTCTACGTAAGTGCCCATCACCAGTGGGGTCCATATGCTCACTGCACCCCTTGTTAGATTCCTTATGGGGTGTAGTTTCCAGAATAGGGTCACTTGTCGGGGGTTTCTACTGTCCTGGCAGCACAGGAGCTTTGTAATTGCGACATGGCCTCCATCCTCCATTCCAGCCTCTAAATGGCGCTCTGTCCCTTTGGTGACTTGTCCTGTGCCCATATGGCACATTATGCCCACATGTGGGGTATTTTCGTACTCAGGGGACACTACCCTACACGTTTTGTGTTCATTTTCTTTTTTAACCCCTTGTGGAAATGGAAAAAAATCAAGGCTAGACCAACATTTAGTGTAATTTTTGTAAAATTTTTACTCTAAATTATTAATCTTGTCATGTTTTTTCATTTTCACAAGGGGTTAAAAGATAAAAAAAAAACATTTAATGTGTAGAGCAATTTCCCCTGAGTACGGAAATACCCCATATGTGGACATAAAGCGCCATGCGGGTGCAGGGTAAGCCTCCGAAGGGAAGAAGCGCCATTTGGTTTTTGAAGGCTGGATTTGGATGGAATGGATTTCGAGGGGCCATGTTGCATTCAAAAGGCCCCTGTGTTGCCAAGACAGTTGAAACCCCCCACAAGTGACCCCATTATGGAAACTGCACCCCTCAAGGAATGTAACAAGGGGTGTAGTGAGCATATGGACCCCACTGGTGACGGACACAAATGTGGAACAATGCGGCGTGAAAATGAAATATTACATTTTTTACACTATAATGTTGGTTTAGCCTTGAATATATCATTTTCACAAGGGGTTAAAAGAGGAGAAAAAAAACAAAATGTGTAGCGCAATTTCCCCCGAGTCCGTAAATACCCCACATGTGGACATAAAGCGCCATGCGGGCGCAGGGCAAGCCTCCGAAGGGAAGAAGCGCCATTTGGTTTTTGAAGGCTGGATTTGGATGGAATGGATTTCGAGGGGCCATGTTGCATTCAAAAGGCCCCTGTGTTGCCAAGACAGTTGAAACCCCCCACAAGTGACCCCATTATGGAAACTGCACCCCTCAAGGAATGTAACAAGGGGTGTAGTGAGCATATGGACCCCACTGGTGACGGACACAAATGTGGAACAATGCGGCGTGAAAATGAAATATTACATTTTTTACACTATAATGTTGGTTTAGCCTTGAATTTATCATTTTCACAAGGGGTTAAAAGAGAAAAAAACACACAATATATGTAGAGCAATTTCCCCCGAGTCCGTAAATACCCCACATGTAGACATAAAGCGTCATGTGGGCGCAGGGCAAGCCTCCGAAGGGAAGGAGCGCCATTTGGATTTTGGAGGTTGGATTTGGCTAGAATGGATGATGAACGCCATGTCGCATTTACAGAGCCCTCGTGCTGCCAGGACAGTGGAAACCCCCCACAAGTGACCCCATTCTGGAAACTGCACCCCTCAAGGAATCTAACAAGGGGTGCAGTGAGGATATGAACCCCTTGATGACGGGCACATTTGTGCCATGAAAGTGAAAAAATGAAATTTTTCCCTTTCACGTCACATTGTTCCACATTTGTGCCCGTCACCAGTGGGGTCCATATGCTCACTGCACCCCTTGTTAGATTCCTTGAGGGGTGTAGTTTCCAGAATGGAATCACTTGTGGGGGGTTTCCAGTGTCTTGGCAGCACGAGGGCTCTGTAAATGCGACATGGCCCTTGAAATCCTTTTCAGTGAAATTCAGCTTCCAAAAGCCAATTGGCGCTCCTTCCCTTTGGAGGCTCGTCCTGCGCCCCCTTGGCACTCTATCGCCACATGTGGGGTATTTCTGTACTCGGGAGAAACTGCGCTACACATTTTTTGTCTTTTTTTGCCTCTTATCCCTTTAAGAAAATGAAAAATTGAAGGCTAGAACAACGTTTTAGTGTAAAAAATAAATTTTTCTTTTTTCACGCCATATTGTTCGGAAAATCTGTGAAGCACCTGTGGGGTCCAGATGCTCACCGCACCCCTTCTTACATTCCTTGAGGGGTGTAGTTTTCTAAATGGTGTCCCTTTAGGGGTGTTTTTTAGGTTTTGACACCCCAGAGCCTCTGCCAACCTGAAGTGGTACAGTCAAAAATGACCAAATATAACGGAGGCGTTGAAATTCACTAGGCGCTCCCTTATATCTGAGGCTTGTGGTTGCGTCAAATAGCGCAATAGGGTCACATATGGGGTATTTCTATAAACTGCAGAAACGGGGCAATAATTATTGGGGTGCATTTCTCTGGTAATAGGTTTATAATTATGAAAAATATTGGATTACAATAAAATCTCTGCACAGAAAATTAAAATTTTCAAATTCCTTACACACTTCGCTTTTATTTCTGTGACTCCCCTAAAGGGTTTAAAACACTTTCTGGATGTGCTTTTGCAGAGTTTGGGGGGTGCAGTTTCTGAAATGGGGTGCTTTGTGGGGCTTTCTAACATACAGGCCCCTCAAATACACTTTAAACCTGAACAGGTCCCTAAAAATATCTGATTTTGAAATTTTACTGAAAATTTGGAAATTTGCTGCTAATGTTTTAAGCTTCCTATCGTCTAAAAAAAATGAAAGATAGTTTAATAAATGCCGCCAACATAAAGTAGACATGTTGCTAATGCTATTTAATATATAATTTATGTGGTATAACCACTTTCTGTATACGCAAAAAAGTTTCAAAGTTGGAAAAATGCATTTTTTCACATTTTTTCACATTATTTGGTTTTTTTTCATAAAGATTTGTTATGAGTATCGACTCCAATTTACTAGAAATGTAAAGTACAATATGTCACGAGAAAACAATCTCAGAATCAGCCGGATAGGTAAAAGCCTCCCGAAGGTATTAATGACTAAAGTGACACTGGTCATATTCATAAAATTTGTCTCTGTCATTAAGGCCATTTCAGGCTCTGTCCTTAAGGGGTTAATAAACGAGTTTAAAAAAAAAAAAAAATGAAAAACTTGAATTTTTCCAATAATATGTCGGTTTAGTTTGAAATTTCTAAATTTCACAAGGAACAGGAGAAAAAATGTACCCCAAAATCTGTAACGCAGGTTCTCCTGAGTACAACGGTACCCCATATGTGGGCATAAACCACTGTATGGGCACACAGCAGGGTTCAGAAGGGAAGGAGCGCCAATTTGTTGGAGTAAAATTGTAGCTAGTAATAGTTATTAGAATAATAACCACCTGGGGTGGTTACAGACAATCTGGGGTGGTTACGGGCAATCTGGGGTGGTTAGGGACAATCTGGGGTGAATACGGACAACCTGATGTGGTTACAGACAATCTAGGGTGGTTACAGGCAACCTGCTGTGGTTACGGGCAACGTGGGGTGGTAACAGACAATCTGGGGTGGTTACGGACAATCTGGGGTGGTTATGGACAATCTGGGGTGGTTACAGGCAACCTGCTGTGGTTACGGATAAACTGAAGTTCTAATAGGTAATCTGAGGTGGGTACCTTTAATCTGGCGTGGTTACGGGCAATCTGGAGGGGGTCACTCACAATTTGGGGTGGTTAGAGACAAGGTGCAGTGGTCAGAGGCAAGGTGCGGTGGTCAGAGGTAAGGTGTGGTGGTCAGAGGCGACGTACGGTGGTCAGACGTAACCTGCGGTGGTTGCGTGCAATCTGGGGGGTTACATGTAATCTGGCAAGATTACGGCAACCTGGGGTGGTTATGCGCAACCTGCGGTGGTTACGGGCAACCTGGAGGGGTTACAGACAATGTAGAATTGTTACGGATAGACTGAAGTGCTTATAGGTAATCTGGGGTGGGTACATGTAATTTGGGGTGGTTACAGGCAATCTTGGGTGATAACGCTCGCTATCATGTAAGAGGAAGACGCATGGACACACTGACATGAAAGCCAGGAAGATGTGGATGGTGAGCGGGAGACCCTCAAACATCTTACCAATCCGACAGCAGGCACTAATAAATACAGAGTATGTCCTGCTGAGACTTAGAAGACACGTATAAGTCTTTATGCCTGACTGGAAACAGGTTAGGGGGTTGAAGATAGAGTCTGACAGGATCACTCAGGTGACGTAGGGAGGTTAGATCTACCTCTGGCGGAGCCAGAGCTCCAACTGTCACTGAAGAGACCGCACAGCCCCTCTGGGTAGGGGGTGAGCAGAGGTAACTTTCCCCTGGCCAATCACAAGAGTGTGATAGGTTGCAGGGGAGAAGTACTGATCAAGCTTAACATTTGTCTCATTAAAAATAAATACATATCAACATATTAAATAAATACATGCCAAAAAACCACACTACTATAAGAAAGTTAGGGAAGAGCAGTAAATACATAGGCCCTTAATACAGGCAGTTTAGTGTTGCCATTAGCAACAATACATCTACAGACGCCTGACAATAAATACCGTTCTGGGCCATTACATACTCCCCCTCTAATAATGAGCCGTCCTCGGCGACCTTTGGCAGGCTGAGGGTTACTTAACCATATATACTAAAACAATGCAATAAAATGACACTTAAATATAGAAAGGAGTTAATGTCACATAAATAAGTAACTTTTGCATAGAAGATAATAACATATCAGACAAGATATAGATTGCATATCACTTTCTTTAAAATACAAACATTTAAAATGCGTAGTGCAAATAACTGAAGTTAAAACTAACTGGATGCATCAGTCCATGTGCACCTCAAGTGCTATGATGCGTCAAGTCCTTTTTTTTTTTTTTCATAAAGAACAATGAGTCCTTTTTCACAAGAAAGGGGGAAAAGGGAACAGGGGATCACGGCTAGGCCGGGCACAGGGTCTTAAACGTTGCAGGATGGTGTCACACAATCAAAACATAATGGTCAACCGGACCTGTAAACTTCTTTGGCCAATGTGGCCTAGTCCACTTTTAAATCAGCAGGACGTCTTTGTATTTTACTACCCCTTAATGATGCCAGGAAGGGTGTAGGTACAGGGTACCATGTGTCTTGGTATGGAAAGCCAAGGTTTTTATATTGGTACCAGGAAGATTGGTAATAGTGGTTGCCCGTCTTTCCTCGGTAGCTGCTGAGGATGCAGTATTTGTTTCTGAAGCAGTATTCGCTGCAGAAGTTAAAGAAGCAGTAGTAACCACCCGTGGTGTGATGATCGCTGAAGACTTGTCTTCAACCTGATCTGATTCCGGCGCGGATTCATCTATCTCTGAGGCAGCGTCCGTGTCTGTGAACCAGTAGTTGTGTTCGGTTTCTCCCGTTCGGTGAGAGCAGCCACTCGGTAAACGGATAGTGGAGGCCGCGTCCGCGGACATCTCCGGATCTGGTGAGTAAGCGGCAGCCGGTGGTGGCGTGATCACCTGCTGGGGTGCTGCCGCGACCTGTGAGCCCAACACTTGCGTTCCTACACATTCTGCGGCTGGTGAGCGTTGCTCGAGTGGTAACTGGGACAGTTTTCCAGCCAAGTTCTGTAGTGCCTGAATGGCAGCGTCGACTGCTTGCTGCACTCCCTCCACCATCTTAAAAGCAAATGAGGAGGGGGGGCGGAGCGAACCACCGATGTGAGCGGTCGCACGCCTGCAGAGCTCCTGCTCCACACAGCTTAATTAGCTGCCCAATCCAGCTTCTGCATGCCCTGCTAATGGGCAAAACGACCAGGAGGACCCCGAGATCCCCCGCACTGACTGGCATCCCCCGTAAGCGCCCCCACACGCTTGACCGGTACCTGATCCGGCGTGAAGGAGACGACGCGGCCCCGAGCCGGCTCCCGCCCGCGGCCTCTCCTCATACGGCCGTCCGGAAGACACGTACGGCGGTAAGGGCTCACAGTCTTCCTCCTTGTGGCCCCCGGACCCCGACCGCCGAGTCGACCACCCTTTCTGGCCCCGCAGACGGCCGGCAGGAGCAGGAGGTCCCGTACCCGGAAGTGCCGGCGCCATCTTGGGAAGGAGGTGAGGGAGAGGGGAGACTGCAGCCTCGTGCTTTAACCCCTCCTGTCCCAGCAGCTGGAGAGTCGCCCTGCACAGCTCCCCTGTCCCCACACACTGCTACACAGGGCCTCTTGGACTTACAGGGAGGTGCTGGGGAAGGGGCTCCTACCTATCATATCAGGGGCCTCAGGCTTCCCCATCACAGCATGGCCGCAGTGCCGAAACAGCAAAGGGTGGACAAGAAGCGCAGGGAAACAAATAGAGTCCCTGCCTCCAAGCACCAGTCCCACTCTGGTAGAGAGCCTGTGGATTCTGAGCGTAGTGGGACTTATCACACTGAATCAGATTCGGACATCTCATGTGCTGGGGGTAGTTCCCATGATATACATCACATGCTTTCTCAATTACCTACGAAGAATGAATTCCACTCCCTCCTCACGGATATCAAAGAAACGTTCAAAACAGAAATAGCCGCGGTTAGAAAAGATATAAAGCATATTTCCTCCAGAGTTGAGTCCCTAGAGGACGAACATGATGATACGAGGGACTACATAGGGGCTTTGCAGTCTACCATCAGCTCTCAATCAGTCACACTTGAGGGTATGCAGCGTCACCTGGAGGATCTTGACAACAGGGGAAGACGCAGTAACATTAGGGTCAGGGGCCTCCCGGAGGCAACTCGGGACGAGGACCTAATGGACACTCTGGAAGGCTTGTTCAACACTATCCTGGGTGAACCCTCCTCACACAAGATAAAATTTGCCAGGGCCCACAGAGCCCTTAGACCCCGCCCTACTTCTGGCCCCCCAAGAGATGTCATTTGCTGCCTTCAGGACTACACCATAAAAGAGGCGATTATGGTCAGATCCCGGGCGCTAAAAGACCTGGACTTTGATGGAGCGGCTATCCAACTGTTTCCTGACCTCTCCTGGATTACACTACAGAAGAGGCGCCTCTTGCGTCCCCTCCTTGCTGCTTTACGAGACTATGAGATCCCTTACAGGTGGAACTTTCCATTTGCCCTTACTGCTAGGAAGGATGGACGCTCTGCTGTACTGAGAAACATACATGATCTTCCTAAGTTCTGCGAAGCCCTGGATATCCCAGTCCCGACAATCACGGACTGGACCCTGGACCCCCCTCCGCCTCCGTTGCCACCTGTTTGGGAGTCGGTGCGACATAAGCGTGGGCGTAGACGACCTGCTCCCGCCTCGCCCATGGCAGGCTCCCCTGGGAACCCTTCCACCTAATGCTGGGGTGCCTTCCTATGCAGAAGTTTCCGCCTAAAAACTCTCCTGTTTTATGTTTTAATGATACTTATACCTGAGTGAGAAAGTTTGTTTTTGGGACCCTCTGATGTTCGAATTGGGCCTACTCTTTGTTTTCACGCTTATTACATAGCTGTGTGGATGTGTTCTGCATGTTTGGTTTTTGACCGTGTTGATGCCATATTGGTCTTTCCTTCTCCCCCTTTGGGGCTATCTCTCTTTTGTTACGAAGGTTTCGCCCAGCCTTTTGGTTATGGGCCTAGACTCTGAGAAATTTTGTTGCCCCCACCGTGACATGCATAGTCTCGGTTTTTGGTCTTGTGCCACTACCCTCTGTCGGGTTTATTTGTTGTTGAATGTTTGTGTTCCCTCGTTTCCTTTCTTTCCCTTCTGTTCCTCCCTGCAGATCCTGTTTTTCCGGAGACGGACTGTTCATCTTTGGAGATGCCTTCCTGGTGGTGTGGTGAGTCATGACATAAGAGTGTTCTCTCCCATTATCTGGTCCAATGATTAATTGTGTGTCTCTGAATGTTAAAGGCCTCAATACTAATTCTAAACGCCGCCTTGTCCTCAGAGAAATGCGCACTCTAAAAGCTGATGTAGTTTTTTTACAGGAGACCCACTTTGATTCCACTGCTTCCTTCCGTTTTGCCCGTCATGCTTTCCCGGTTACCTTTTCGGCCACTAGAAACAACAAGACGGCCGGAGTGGCTGTCCTGTTCTCTTGCCACTGTCCTATCCAGGTTACCTCCTCCTACATTGATCCAGGGGGACGGTTTGTAATAGTGGAAGGGATGTTGCGGGGGAAACCCATTGTTTTTTGTAACCTATACGCACCTAACAAGACCCAAATTCCGTTTATCCGTGGGGTGTTATCCCGGCTGGCCAAATATCCTCCGGCTGCAAGAGTCCTAGGTGGGGACTTTAATTTACCCTTCTCAGACATTTATGACCGGCAGTCGTTATCAGGTAGGCCGTTATCTGCCGCTTATGCTAGATTATCGGTCGAATTCCGTAAATTGATCCGTCTTCATAAACTGTATGATCTTTGGAGGCTGGACCACCCCACGGAGAAAACCTTTACTTTCTATTCTCACCCACACAGAACCCACTCCCGTATTGATTATTTTTTTGGTAACATCCCCACAGTCCGCTTGCTTCGGAATGCCCAGATAGACCCTATTTCCTGGTCGGACCATGGTCCGGTTCGGATTGAGCTGGCAGATCTGGACACCCCGACTAGAGTGTGTCATTGGCGGCTGAATGATAGTCTTCTTAAAAATCAGATTACAAGAGACTCTATCCAGTCCTGTATCTCCACCTACTTTCTCGAGAATGCGGGCTCGGTTTCCTCTGACGGGATACTGTGGGAAGCCCATAAGGCTGTGGTCAGGGGACATTGCATAGCCTTGAGCTCACGCCGGAAGAGGGATAGGCAAGAGGAATTGATGTCTACTAAGAGAGTTATTAGGACATTGGAACAAACTCTGGTCTCGTGCCCCTCCGTGAGGACTCTGGGCAAGCTGATTGCCGCTAGGGCACGTTTGAAGGAAATGGCCTTAGACAACGTGGAGCGCCTGCTTCTTTATTCTAAGCAGCGTTTCTATGAAAAGGGTAATAAGGCTCACACGCTCTTAGCACGTATGCTCGCCGAACGTTCAGCTGCCCGGTCTCCCCAGGTGGTGCGCGACCACACGGGTGCTTTGAAATTTCACCCCAAAGATATAGCTTCCGCGTTCCATAGGTTCTACTCTAAATTGTACTCCCTCCCTCCCACCCTGCCCTCAGACCCGGAGGCACGGAATGCACGTATCAATGCCTTTTTGGCTGACTGCCAACTTCCCTCTCTCCCGCCTCAAGCAGTTGAGGAGCTAAATTCTCCCATTACAGCTGAGGAGCTTGCGGAAGTCCTTAAAGATCTGCCCTCTGGTCGCTCTCCGGGTCCAGACGGCTTTACCTACTTGTACTATAAGACCTTTTCCTCTGAGCTATCTCCGCGCCTACTTTCACTTTTCAACTCCTTCCTTCAGGGCTCTTCTATTCCTACTCACATGCTTCATTCTTACGTCACCCTGATCCCTAAGCCGGATAGAGATCCCAGGAATGTGGTAATTACAGGCCTATAGCCCTCCTCAACTCTGACCTCAAGCTTTTCACAAAAATACTAGCTAACCGCTTGAGCTATTGGCTCCCATCGTTAGTAGACAAGGATCAAGTGGGCTTTGTTATGAACAGGCAGGGAGGAGATAACACCAGGAGAGCGATTGATCTTATAGACGCGGTGAATCTGCAGTCGGATAGGGCCTTGGTCCTGAGTCTCGATGCCGGAAAGGCGTTTGACCGCCTAGGGTGGCCATTCCTGTTTAACACCTTAGCCCGTTTTGGGCTCTCAGGTCCCTTTCTTACTGCAGTTCAGTCTCTCTATACATGCCCAACGGCTGCACTTAAATTTCCACATACGCTCTCTGAAACCTTTACCCTCTCGAATGGCACCCGTCAGGGATGTCCTCTATCACCCCTGTTATTTGTGCTATGCATTGAGCCCCTTGCGGCTGCCATCCGAAATTGCCCTGATATTAAGGGAGTTTTGGTCAGAGGGAAGGAATACAAACTTATGTTATTTGCGGATGATATTCTCCTCACCTTGACGCAACCCCTCACCACTCTGCCTGTTCTACATGACTTGCTGACGGCTTTTGGGACTCTCTCCGGCTATAGGGTCAACACGGCTAAGTCTGAAGCTATGCCCCTTAATATGCCTGATGATACGGTGGCCCGCCTTAAATCTTCTTTTAATTTTCGCTGGTCTTCTTCCTCTATTAAATACCTAGGTGTACGTCTGACTCCCACATATTCTGCCCTGTATAGCGTAAATTATCCCCCTCTCTTTCGTGAGTTGAAATCCCTGCTGACTAAGTGGTCGGGCCACTACATTTCCTTTCTAGGCCGCATTGCGGCGACCAAAATGTCTATCTTGCCTAAACTTCTCTATTTTTTTGAAACACTGCCGGTTAAGATACCCCTGTATGAGTTAAAGGCGATGCAAAGTGCCATATTTAAGTTTATTTGGCACTCAGGTAGACATCGCATCCCTAAAACGGTAATGACTAGTAGTAAGACCCAAGGGGGGCTGGCGGTACCGAACATTCTCCACTACTACTGGGCGACCCATTTGAGGCAGCTCACTGCCTGGTCGAAATATCATGCCTACAAAAAGTGGGTGGATATTGAGAGGATATGGTTCGCCCCGTTTCATCCCAATTCATTCCTGTGGCACGCTACTCCTCCTTCCTACTCCCACTTATCCCTCCTGGGTCCCATGCGTTTCACCCTCTCGGTTTGGGCCTCTTGCGCTGGAAAATTTGGCCTCTTTTCCTCGGCTTCCCCCCTTAATTCTTTTTTGCTCTATCCGGATTTTTCCCTAAGTATTGACTCGACTTTAGTGAGGACTTGGGGAGCGCGGCAACTATTCCAGTTTGCCGATATAGTGGACCCGGTGAGTCGCGTTTTACTCCCCTTTGACACTGTGGTGGACAGGAGGGGGCTTATGGAGGGGGACAGACCCTTCTATTCCAATGTCCGACAATTTATGCTCCAACGCT